>NW_028250927.1:0-195651 GCF_964263255.1 Lissotriton vulgaris | reverse complement strand
GTCTTTGGAATCCAAAGGATGTTCATATATTTCTTCACTTCTAGACACATCAACTTTTTCAATTTGGCCAACTGAACAATCACTGTCTTCTTCTGCAACTATTTCCTCTGCTTCAACACATACATGTTTGTAGTACTCATTGTTTTTGACCAAATGCAACGTTGCCTTTTTGACTTTCCTAACATCCACTAAATCTTGCCAGATTTCCTTACTCTTTGTCGGAACCCCATTAACTAGAATAACTAAAGGTTCCTCTTCCAATTTTTCTATGCCAATTATATCAATATTTTTCTTCAAATCTAGAGGCAAATAAACAACTCTTCCCTTTAATCCTCTCTGTAAATCTGAAGGAGGCAATTTCCCTGTCTTAGGCTCCATGTGAACAATTGCCTGAAAAGGATGGACACATTGAATCAAAATAGATTCATATGTATTTAAATCCATCAATTCAGAAGGAATGTCTACCAACTCCACATTATTATAAACAGCTCTAGCAGGCATTCTGTTTTCATTTAATTTATTATAACAATATTTACAAATACGCTGATCAAAACTCAAATCAAAGGAATTCTCCACCAACAAATAAGTTGCAAAATTCCTCCATTCACTATTTTTTCCATTTCACTTTTTGCATATAAATCAACTAACCTAGTCTGAATCTTTTAATGAGTACGTCGACACACACAAGTAAAATTAGGCCTTTCACTTGATTTCAACTGAAACTTGCTAATTTCCTGGTCAAACTTTTCTGTACTTGAAATCTGTACATTCTCTTCCACATTACCTTGTATTACTGTGTCCATTTCTACACTGTCCTCTTTTTCACAAAAATAACAAATCTCAATTTCTTCGGAAATCTTCTTCACATCTAATTCAGTTCCATGCAAAAGAGCACTGTTTAACTGTTTAAGCTTAAGTGCTGGACTTTTTGCAAAATACAACCTTCTCACTAATTTCCTCATTTTGTTATGATGCACTGCTAACATCCTAAAATGATGAAAAACACTCTGACATACTTTTCTGGAAAGACAAGCCAATGAATGTCCATGCAAACCTGTGTTTTCTCTCACTCTGCAAGGATCTAAGTCTTGCAACATCTTCATTTTTTGTTTTATACTTTTCTTACTATATGTACGTAAAAAAATACGAAGAACATCGATGGAATCCGGTCGCACACTACAAATACTACTACACTTCCAATTGTACACTGGACCCTTAGTACGTCTTCCTAAAACTTTATCACTTAATATCTCTTCTACATCTCTAGACACAAGTTTCTCTTTTTCAATCGGACAACCATATTTCACCTCATATACTCGACCACTGTTGTCAACTGCATGCACCAAATCATTCTCCTGAAAGTAACTCTCCTCATTAAAAAATGGCTCACAACTTGAACTATGCATCCTTCTCCAGAAAAAACTTTACAAAAATTAGTTCGATTAATTACTCTTTTGGATCTACTGTTTGATTTGAAAACATCAATTGTCTTGTTAAGTGTCCTAATTCTATTGATTACTAAAATAAATAATTTGTCCTTAACTTCAAAAGCTTGATCAACAATCTTCTCTACATTTTTCTTTTTCTTATAAAAAGCAGCTCTCTGTGTACCTTTCTTAATGTTTTTTAATAAATTTAAAACTACCCTATTGCGAAACATTCTTTTACGAATGTCCCTAAATTCATTTTGCCTTCTATGCCTATACATATTATTGTCTCCTGCTGCAGTAGTAAGATTTTGGGGGGGCCTCTCCTTTCTCTTCAAATTTGCTCTCTCCTTCTGTAAATTCACATGTACATTATCATTTTTTTTAATCTAGATATATTCCGAAGAAAGGACTTTGTTGTTTTACCAGGAGCTTTTTTGGCGTTTTTTGTAGTATTTGTTGTAGGACACGGCTTTAATTCCGTTGCTCTTTTTGTTTTTTTTCGCATAGCATCTTTCCTTCTCCTCTGCCTTGAGGGCATATTTCCTTACTATTGAAATGTTGATTTAAATCTGTGGTAAAAAAAAACCACATTATAGACCACTATTACCAAACAACAAAGCAATGACACTATAAACACTACAATGCTTATACATATGACCTTATCTTTGTTTTTTAAATGTTATTCTAAAAAAATATTTTGAGCACCTGAATTGATTTTATATTATTGACAAGGATTAGATAGTACCATTGATTTGCCCTGTGATCAGCGGCAGGCAGCACTGCTACTTAGCCTCTCTGGTGCGAGTATCCTGGGCACCTCGCTCTGAAACATTGCTTGCATGCTCTACCTGTGTCCCAGTATGAACCAATGCACCTAGACCCGATTCCCCGAGTGAGTCAAAGTTATCATCTTTAAATGATTTTGTGCACGCAGAGGAACAAGCACCCTGGAATATCTGTGCAGTGCTAGATGCACTCAAGAGTACCTCCTTGCTGAGCTCATCACTCACATCCTTCATGCCTTGCAAGCACCCATTAACACCTGTTCTAATTTAAAGGTGTAGATGAGTAACCTGCCCGCCCTGGAACTGTAATATTCTCTCTTGTTGGGTGCCAACCTTGGAAAAGGGTACTCTACACAGAAGAGGAGATCCCTCCAGTGCTATCAAGAAGGCTTGGGTGTGGAGGCGCTGTAGAGGTTTCTCTGAAACGTCATCAGCTCCAACAGTATGAAAACATTGCACTGTTCATAAGGCCACCTCACGCCTCACTGAGGGCTGGGTGTCGCTCACCTGTGTCCCCGATGATAATATACTTGAAAAGGTACACGTAAGCCATAGTAGCGGCGCCCACTGGCTGGTGTTGCTGGGGCTGTGGAACGCTTTTTTTGTGTCTGCCTCAGGGCAGGGGGGTCGCAATCCTTACTTCAATCTCTACGCTGAGATACGGTGAGGGGCCAGCACAGTCCTGAGCAGTGGGGGAACCAGTGGTGCACGTACACCACAGAGGAGCGGTGGAGGGAGCGCGGCAGCGAGGAGAACGTGCACTGCTGCGCATGCTAGACACCATCGTGAATGGGCGTTACAAAGGCAGGACATGCGCCCACCTTTGCCCAATCGCGTGACTTTTTTTTTTCAAAAACAGCGAAAGCCAATGCATGACGGCAAAACCTGATCACTTGGATAAGCTTTCAAAACCCCATACAAAGTGCTCTCGCTGCTGTGAGCACTGCTGCGCACTGCAACACAGGCGCGAGCCCTAAGAAAACAGAGAAAGGAAAGGTTTTCAAAATAAGATGGTAAATTTAAGGGTACAAACTATGAAAAAAATAAATACTCCACTACATTGCTACATACGTGGGAGCGATGGACATTTGGCTGATTCTAAAAAAAATCAAAATGCAATAATACAGGGTATATAAGACTGCATACGCCTAAATCACTGCGTTGCCTTTCTGTATCCAGGCTGTTCCACCCTATCCACTCCCGCCGCTCAGAGGTGTCTGCCCGCCGCTGCTCACCCAGGCCTCGCTGCTCACCTTTTCGCGGACAGGGCGCCCTCCACATCAACATCATGCAGCCCCGCTCTGCAACCAAGAAGTCTCACATTTGGTGCTGAGACTTGACATCGCCGTGGCTAAGGACATACTCGTGCACTCATCATCATCCCAGGTTGTTCACCCGCTCAGCCATTCTGGTGCCACTAACTTAGTGACCAGTGAGGCCACACATGTGTATTTGTCACATAGGCACCCCTGTTGCATGGCTACACTGCAGTCAAGCAGGGAACACAAAACATGAGGTGTACAGACCACCGCTCAGCACTTACAATGCCCCTACCTCAGTGAACCGAAATTCACCTTCCGTGGCTGTGTGCCTGTGCCAGCCGAAAGTGCAGCCTCTGCGAGCAACTCTAAAATGTCGTCTAGCATGTGTGCCCAGTCTATTTTATTGGGAGGGGCATGTGTCATGTGAGACCAGTGCTGGATGGCTATGGTGTGAGTGTATAGCAGCTGTGAAGGAGTGGCTGTTGTGTACTGACAACTAGACCTGTGAGCAGCAGATCACAACAATGAAAATCTGGGCCATGCAGCGTTGTTGTCCTTTCCTGTAAGCATAAGCGGAGTGGGCTTGCATGGTGTATGCTAGTAGTACATGAGGCTGTGAAGAATGACTTCAGAGCTATGGGCGTGGCTCCTTTGTGAGGTATATGATGAATCAACTGATGTGGGTGTCCGTGTTATAGTACTGCCATTACCCGGGTTGCAAGCAGAAATGTGTCATACTGTGAGTAAAGTCCTACATTATGGCCAACATGGAAGGTACGGGGAATCACTGACCCTACATTCATCCATAGTTCCACACATGAAAGATGGTGGACATGACGCATTTCTCTGGATATTAATGACTTTTGCACATTCACTGGAGTGTTGTAGCTGTAGCAATATAGGGCAAGGGAAAGTTCAGGTTGCAGTTTTTTGGCACATGGAGGGCAGCTAAGCTCATGGTCGGAGTTAGGCTGCGCCAATATATGTACTTATGTGGTCCATCGGCTTGACTGCCAAACTTGTTGCTGGTACCAGGGTTCAAGCCTTGGGGTTGCGTCCACATCCTGTGTTTGTGTAATCTCCACATGCCTGAATGTGTAATCTAAATACAGTGCTCATGTATTGCGCTGAAATACTTTTGGGTCGAATTTGAACTATATAAATATGCAAAAAACAAAAACTCTGGCAATCCCCACTCACTTATACATTTACTATACACTTTGTTTGCAGTACTCTAATGATAATGGGCCCGATTCACAGAATGAACTTAAGACTCAATCCTAAACTTAGTACTATATATTCACAGAAGTTAGGATTTTGTCTTAAGTCTGTCTTAAGTTTGTCTTAAGACAAAATCCTAACTTCTGTGAATACCAAAAGTAGTAGGTTCATTCTGTGAATGCCGAAAGTAGTAAGTGCATTCTGTGAATACCAAAATAGTAGTAAGTTTAGGATTTTGTCTTAAGTTAGTTCTGTGAATCGGGCCCCCAGTCTCTACATTCGTATTTGTAGAATGAGCGAGAGAAAGGTACATAACCAGCGTTTTTCGTACTAACAGAGATAACATGGTTGCATACGCTGTCTACAGCACAATGTAATGTGGTAGGGCCCAGGGGCAGCATCTTAAAAACATAATGAACACACAGACACAGAGAGATAGTTGAACTGGGTACATGCATGGTTCGCTTGACTTCTTTTTATTACCAGGGTCACATGTTCAGTGATGTCTGTCCTGGGTGCATGTGGGGTGAGTGTAAGTCAGCCTTCCGGGAAGGGTTGGTGCTGGTAACAAGTACAACAGTAATCATTTGATCATACACAGAGATTCCATCGTGACTTGTGCTGCAGTAAGATAGGAGCACTACATGTGAAATAATACACAAAAGATTCTATCGAAAAGGGTCCATGACTTGTGGTGCAGGGAGGTACGGGCATCAGAAGCACTCATCGTGTGTGCAGCCTGTGATGATACATGGTCCAGGTGGGTCGAAATTGGAGCAATGTCTATTGCCTACTGGACTGCGTTATCTGCAATTGCGACTCAATCTGAATTGTGAGCCCTGCTATCCGCAGTGAAGATCGATGGTAGTAGTCAGCACAGACATCGAAGAATGCTTTTTGTCACATTTGTTTAAAAAAATCTGAGGCCATAGAGTACAATTCTCTCTGCAATTAATAAAACAAAACAAATTCACATTGTGAGCTTGGCTGACTGCAGTGTAGGCGTATGGAAAAAAACATGAAATGTGTATGGAATACATTGTCGAAACATGTAGGTTCCAGGGACATCATAGTTCAAATTGTGAGCTGTGCTGTTCGCAGTGTAGACTGCCATTCAGTGTTCGTTTGGACTTGCAAGATGAATTTGGTTATTGCACTAAAACTATAACTGATATAAAACAAGTTCTTGCAACAAGGATACTAAAAGTATATTGTGGAGGTTTGAGGGACGTTATACTTAGTTGCGTACTGCACTCTGCAATTAATGAATGAAGAGTCAATTTAATTATGAGCTCTGATGACCGCAGTGTAGGCAGGAGGCAGCAGTCAGCAAGGGCACACGGCCATGTGGCATTGAGTAGAGCTGCACAGTATTGGCAATTCAGCGTATGTACAGTCAGTGATGATCAGTGGTGCACTGAGTTAGTGCCACATGAAGCAACCAGCTTGTGTGGAGCCTGCGATGATGCATGATCCGGGCAGGCCACAATGGTAGCAATGTATTTTGCCTACTGAATTCTGCCTTAATAAGGCTATATGGTGATGACTTATGGGGCACTGAGTAAGTGGTACCTCTGGCGCTCAGTGTGTGCGCACCCTGCGATGATGCGTGGTCCGGGTGAGCCACACCGGGAGCAATGTATTTTGTCTAATGAATTCTGCCCTAATAAGGCCACGTGCCGATGACTTATGGTGCAGTGAGTTAGTGGCACCTGAAGAACTGAGCGTGTGCATACCCTGCAATGATGCAGGGTCTGGGTGGGTCACACTGGTACAATGTGTCTTGCCTACTGGACTGTTTCATCTGCAATCGCCACTCCACCTGAATTCTGAGCCCTGTTGTCCACAGTGTAGCTCGAAGGCAGTAGTCATCACAGACAACGAGGAATGCTTTTTGTCACATCCTTTAAAAAAATCTGAGGACATAGAGTACAATTCTCTATGCATTAATTATATTCGAGGCTTAATTCAATGCTGTCCGTAGTGTAGATCCAAAGCTGAATTCATGTTCTGAGCCCAGCTGCTGCACTGTAGATCGAAGGCAGTAGTCAGCACAGACATCGAGGAATGCTTTTTGTCACATCCTTCAACAAAATCTGAGGACATAGAGTACAATTCTCTCTGCATTAAATAAAGCAAGGCTGAATTCAAGGCTGTCCATAGTGTAGATCCAAAGCTGAATTCAAGGTGTGAACCCTCCTGTCTGCAGTGTAGATCGAAGGCAGTAGTCAGCAAAGACATCGAGGAATGCTTTTTGTCACATCCTTTAACAAAATCTGAGGACATAGAGTACAATTCTCTCTACATTAGATAAATCAAGGTTGAATTCAATGCTGTCTGTAGTGTATATCCAAAGCTAAATTCAAGAAAGCAGAACGGCTATGGAGGAAAGACTGGCAGCACGCCAGCAAAGTTGCCTATCAGCGGTCGGTTAGAATATACAAATCTACCCTGAAACTTACGAAAGCCTCTCAATATGACACAAGAATTAAAAACTCCACTAACTCGACAAGGGAATCTTTTCTCATCATAAAAGAGTTATTGAAAATACCTGCTCCTCCCTCATCCAACACACCCCCGGCGGACAGAAGTAACGAGCTGGCCAACTATTTTAATGCTAAAATCGCCCGCATCTTAATTTCTCTGCCCCATCCCGGCCTGTCGAACCATATGGACAATGAGGCATCCACCAACCACACAGGAAGCAGTTCGCTTCCTAAGCTCACTGCCTTTAGGGCAGTAACAAGGAACGAGGTAGACACTACTATGGCCAAAATGAAAAGCGGCTCTCCTTTAGACCCCGCCCCTATTAGATTCCTTAAAACTGTAGCCCCGGTCATCGTGCCCACAATCACGGAGCTCATAAACATCTCGCTCTCTCAAGGTTCGGTCCCCCCCAGCTGGAAAAGTGCAGTAGTCAAAGCACTCCTAAAGAAACCCCAGCTGGACCCAGCCGACATGGCGAACTACCGGCCAATCTCACTCCTCCCCTGTATTAGTAAAATGGCCGAGAAACTGGTCAATGGCCAACTGTCACAGTATCTAGAAGGCAACAAAATCTTACGGCATTCCCAGACTGGGTTTCCCCCGGGCCATGGCACGGACACCGCCCTTCTCGCCGTCATCGAGGAGGCTAGGTGCATCTTGGATTCCGGAGGATCAGTGGCAGTGATCCTCCTGGATCTAAGCGCAGCCTTTGACACAGTCAACCATCGTGTCTTACTTCATCGGCTGGCTGCGGCAGGGATTGCAGGTTCGGCGCTCAGGTGGATAGAATCTTTCCTCTCAGGGCGCTTGTTCCAGGTATGGGATGGCAATTTCCATTCTGCCACCCTCCCCCTCACAAGTGGGGTCCCCCAGGGGTCATCACTAAGCCCTACTCTATTTAATGCTTACATGGCCCCTCTCGAAGATGTGGTTACCCCCTTCGGGATTAAAATAGTAAGCTACGCGGACGACACCCAATTAGTCGTCTCACTTTCCCAACTGGACAAACACCCGGACAATCTGCAAAACTGCCTTAAAGGTATACACAACTGGATGTGTGAGTCATCGCTCAAATTAAATGGCTCAAAGACTGAAGTCATGCTTTTGGGCAAGCAATGGACCACCATCCCTCCATCGGTCTGGCCAGACGTATTCGGGGAAATCCCCGCCCGAAACAAGAAATTAAGACCTTAGGAGTATGGCTAGAACCCGAGCTGTCGATGAAAACGCAAGCTACCAAGACAGCAGGTACCTGCTTTGGCCTTATGCGCTCCATTCGTAAGATCCTCCCACTACTTCCGCCCCTATCCAGGAAACTCCTGGTCCAGGGCCTGGTGCTTGCGCGGCTGGACTACAGCAACATGGTATACCTGGGAGCTCCTGAAGCTACCTTTGCTAAACTCCAACGCTCGCAGAACACAGCCGCCCGGCTACTTTTGAATATCCCTTCCAGAGTATCAGCCAAACCAGCAATTCAGGCTCTCCACTGGCTTCCAATACGCCAAAGGGTCGAATTTAAGGCCATGTGCACGGCACACAAACTGCTTAATGGTTTTGGCCCTGCTATTCTGAGAGACCTGGTTACTCCCTACAAAGCTCCCAGGTCCCTTTGCTCGGAGAATGAGAACCTGGCCAAGGTCCCCAGACACAGGAAGTCACGTACTGGCGGCCGTCGCTTTTCGGTTAAAGCATCCACCGGACGGAATGCACTCCCCTGCACTCTTCGGCTTGAACCCAATCATTTGATTTTTAGGAAAAAACTGAAAACGCTGTTGTTCCCTAAATAAAGTCCCTCTTTTTTGTCCTTTGGTCTCCCGAAATATTATAGCGCGGGGATGCCCTCGGGTCACCAGGCGCTTTTCAAATCGCTAAAATAAATAAATAAATAAAGTTGTGAACCCTGCTGTCCGCAGTGCACATCGAGGCAGTATTTAGCATAGACATCGAGTAATGCTATTTGTCACTTCTTCTTCACAAAATTCAAGGACATAGAGTACAGTTCTCTGTGCAATTAATAAATCAAGGCTTAATTCAAGTTGTGAACCTAGCTGTCCGCAGTGTAGATCGAAGGCAGTAGTCGATACAGACATAAACCTGTGGTGCTGTGCACTGGGTTCGCAGAGGGCCTGTGTCGAGGAGGCCTGTAGTCATGGTGGCACTCACGTGGCAGGGTGAGGGCCGCCGCTCTGGCAGACTCTTTTGTCTTTGGACAATTGAACCACGCCCAGGGTGTGGCCTATGTATTTATACTCTGACCCTGGAGTTGCATGTGTTGGACCAGTCCACTCCGCTTCCACTTCAAGGGGGGACAACACAGCTACATGACCAAGATACTCCCCAGTGTCTGAGGTAATATGGTTTGGTCCACTGTGCAGTACAGTACACGTATCAATACTATATCTCCACATGGAGAGGTTTGTGGTTTCTCTAGTGAGTTGTGTACAGTACACTTGATTGTGTGAATTATTGTTGATGTGCGAGTTGCCTCCCTTACACATAGTTGGTTGCCACATCTCCGAACATTCAGCTATTCTGCAGTTGCGGGGATATGGTGTTTTGGGAAGGTCCCTTGTCCTGTTTTGCGCTGCCTCAGAGGTAATGGGAGGGAATGGCCCAGGGGAGGTTCTGGTGGTGTTGGCCCTGGGTGTTGTGGCTTTGCTGGGTGTCGGAGCTGCATGATTAGTACCGCTATCACGTGTTGGTCTTTAGATGTGGGTGTGAGTTGGGTCTAATTCACGCAGTAGATAGGCTACCTTCTTAGACCAGTTAAATGTTGTTGTTAATTTTTTACTGGTAAGTGGGACTATCGCCTGTTTTTAGGTAGCATTGCAGATTTAGGCTGGTTGTTGAAAATATGGGGAAGTGCTGTTTTGTGTTTTTTTTGCATGGGAACACCTAGTTTGTATATCATTAGCGTAAGTTGTGGCTTTGGTTTGTGGCAATTTTGTTGGCGGAAGGTATTGATTGAACAGTGGTGAGATTTGCAGTTTTTACCAGGTTGAGAATCGGATAATAAAAAAGTCAGAAAAAAATATATGCTTAATGAATATTATAATTAGAAATTAGCATTTAAAAAACCTTAGGAATTCACTGAAAAAAACATAGGTTTCAGGGGCGTTAGCTGGACATTTCACTCGTACAAAACCTTTGAAATTCCCCCGTTATAGTTAGTTCAGCTAACTATAACTCGGATGCTCGCAATGACTGCTAATGACGTCACATATTACAACACTCATGACATGGTCAGTGACATCACTCATGACATCACTATATATAAATGTTTAGATAGATAGATAGATAGATAGATAGATAGATAGATAGATAGATAGATAGATAGATAGATAGATAGATAGATAGATAGATAGATAGATAGATAGATAGATAGATAGATAGATAGATAGATAGATAGATAGATAGATAGATAGATAGATAGATAGATAGATAGATAGAAGATGTGTGGAGGCTCTTGAAAGGAAAGTAACATGTGGTTAAATTTGCATGGTAGTTTATGAGAGTTACAACAACTACGACAAACTCTGAAGAGAGATTTCTTTTCTCCCAAATTGATGGTTGTAACATAAAGAGTTTATGTCAAAACAATCACCGCCTGTGAACCCTGGTGGGAAGATTTGGTATCAGACATCACGGGTAGCAGCTAATTAGATGTCTACAATAATCAGAGCAGAAGGAGGACAACTTTAGGTGACATTCTAGAGGAAAAGTTAGAGTGGAAAGGAAAGGTCTTTGGTATTTGGAAGAGGTAGACATGGAAACCAAATTATTCATTTTAAACATCAGCTTCATTTGAATATAAATTATCAGAAATGGTCACTTTTGACTAAAGTAATATAACAACTGAGCCTTAGTGAGTTTTTTAATTTGGACTTTTTATGTTAGGATTTTGTCCATTTGTGGATTCTATTCAGGTTATAAACTAAGATTCTAATTAACAATGCTAACCTTCACGGTTCTCAGAGGGCAGTAAAAGGTGAACCTGCAGCTTGAGAATCCAGCCAGGGCCCACGGCCCAACCCCTGTGGACTCCAGGTGCTGCAGGTTAGAAGGGGCCAGCTGCAAGATACAAGACAAAGGCCCAGCAGGAGATACCATTCCTGCCGGATAGTGCCACAGATAGAAGGAAAGAGCGCAACAGAGGGGAGCGTGCTATGACTCACAAACAGTGAGAATGCATCCTTGCGGCTCAGCCTACATGATCACCGTAACACGGAAGGGACCTTGTGCCCCCCCCAGTAAAGCGGGTGGCTACCAACTAGAAAGCAAGACCTCCCGGTGACCCAGCGTCTTCACCAGACGAACAGAAACTGCACAGGACAAGGGGCACAGAGGCGCACGTGGGGAGGACTAATCCCCCCTATGATTCCAAGCTTCCGACCACCGCACAGCTGCAAAGTACCAAGACCAGCGGGCGACAACCTGCTACACGTGTAGGTGGCCAAAAGCACCATACAGTGATCTACCTGTTCCGAGGCAAGTGGCCATCATAGGCCCCCACACAGCAAAGCAGGAAATCGGACAGGCCGCAAACAGACACTCAGTCAAAATGCAGGCGGCGGTGAGTACTGCGCAACACCAGACTTCCCGCAGAACAGATCCAATTGGGGGCCGGAGCCCAACAAGCCAAATTGGACAAATACGCATTCTCCAAAGATGCCACAGACACAGCCGCCCTTGGGCACCTACCGAAATCAATATCACACCCGATGGCCAAAAAAGAGTCACACTGAAAGATATAATGTCCGCTCCAACATACGTCCAAACAACAGTGGCATCTATCTCTGCAGATGTGTCGTTCCTCCAAGCAGACTTCCAGAAAATGGTTTCTAGAGTGACTGAAGTAAAAAACACAACAGCGTCACTCTCGAAAGACACCGTCACCCTACAATGAAAGGTCTAACAATTACAAGCTCAAAACCAACAGATGGCAGCCAAACTGGACGACCAAGAAGGCAGGTTGAGATGCAACAATTAATGTTTTACTGGAGTTCCGGGGTCCAAGGTGGTGCCGGCCATGGACCTATACATAGAGGAGCTCATCAAGACCTAGCTTCAACCAAGTTCAAACCAGTTTCTTCTCTGTAGAAATGGCCCACAGAGTACCCAGTAGAAAACCAAAACCCGGAGCACCCCCAGACTAATCCTGGCTCGGATATTTAATTTCAGGGATCACAACGCCATCCTCCAAACAGCAAGAGTGGCTCCGCCATTACACATAGAAAACTCAGTAATTTTGTTCTTTCTGGACTACACAGTGACGGTCACCAAGGAGAGAAGGAGCTTCCTTGAGGTCAAGAAGGAACTTAAGTGCAGAGAGTTCACTTACTCCATGCTCTTTCCTGCAAGGCTCCGAGTGGTAGCAGACAGAAAAACCTGGTTTTCCGAAACACCCGAAGACGCCCATGACTGACTGGAGGGTTGACGCTGGGTAAATGGGTCAAGAGAAGACAGTAGACAACAACAAGGTCGCCCTCCGGATGCGGCATCACAAGGCCAGAGACAAATCAGTGGAGAAGATAAACTGCCTCAAACGGACACAGAGCAATGAACCACCAAGGGTGGCTGACACCTGCTTGGCAATGACAATACCACACATCTGAAATGTCCAAAAACCTCACGCCATGACGCAAAACTGCAGCACGAATTGCCCCGGATGGTCTGTGACCGGCCCACTAGGGTCTTGACTAATGAACTTCATTTCTCCATTCAGATGCCGTATTAACTGCACCAATTATACCTCTCCAAAGACTTTGAACAAGGTGATGTTAAAAGTGATCCGGGTGTCTTCTCGCCCCTTACACAAGTACTCTTTATGGGACTAAAGCACTCTGCACAGTTGGGGTGGCGAGTAGTTGGAAATCCGTCTAGCAGGGAGGCAGGGAGATGGGTGGAAGGGGTGTTTTGTTTAAGTTACTGTTTATGTTTGCAATTTTTATCTCATATATGATTAATTGTTAAATGCTGTTGCCATACACTTCAGGGTTAGCATTCAAGGAACCCACTGACTCACATGCACAGCACCAATGCCTTATAGTCACCTTACAGTCCCGGGAGACATAGTTCCTGACCCCGTGCACTCACGCCCGGAAGACACACACAAGCCTAGCCCCACTCACCATTATATCCTGGTATGTAAACGGCCTATGTAACAAAATAAAGAGAGGGATGGTATTACAATATCTCAAGAGACAAACTCCATCAGTGGTCTTCCTACTGGAAAGCAATTTGGTGGGGACAGCCACCAAAGCCCTGGATAGATGGGGTTTCAAAATGATAGTTCACTCATAATTCACTATGTGATCTAGAGGGGTGGGGATACTGGTTTGAAAGAGTTGCCCATTTCTTGTCAGTGGGAAGGACAAGCTTACAACCTGGACTCATAATATATTCCCGCTGTACTCCACAGTCTAGCCTTCCCAGCCCTCTGTAAGTTCCTGCTCACTCTACCCCTGTGGGAACTGATCATAATGGTGAATGTAACGCTGTCCTCAACACCTCCTGGGATAGATTGCCACCAAGAGACCAAGGGACCCTCTCCACGCAATTGCGAGATTTCAAGGAAGCGCTTGGGCTGGTGGACATTTGTCGTACACGTCATCCCACGGTGCACCGAAACACATATCATTCAGGAGCCTATAACAGTATGTCCAGGATTGATTACATCTTTTCCTCCCCGACACGCCGAGAGAAGGTCCTGGAGATCACACACCTCCCCAGAGGAATATCCGGTCACTCCAATATATCGGCAACATACACATCACACCATACTAGATGGAGGCGTATTTACCCAATATACACAGGATACTTGAAGGTCCCAGCTATAGGAAAAAATCTACACAAAACCACAAAGCACTATTTTCAAGAAAATACACACTCTGTGGCTTCTCCTAGTACTCTAAGGAAGGCATACAAGACAGTTATACGTGATCAGGCCATATCCTCAATCACTTCACACAAACTGGACAAGGCCCGCCAGGTACAGGAGCTTGAAAAGGCAGTGAGCCCAGCAGAGGACAAATACACAAGAGACCCGACTGACGAAACTACTCACAAACTAGCCCTAGCTAGACAAGCTTACAGGGACTACGGAAGGGGCCAGGGCAAGAGCTACAAAAACAGAACACACTATTTATGAAGTGGGAGACAAAGCCATAAGTTAATGGCATGGCTAGATAAGAAAGAACTCACCAGTTGCTGTACTTGGCTTCTGGGGAGTAAATAACAGTCTGGAAAAGGGAATACTCCCAAGAGACCAGAGGATAGTGACTCTAGTGATGATTCCCAAACTGGGAAAGCCCCCTCAGGACTGCACCTCCTACCATCCAATTTCGCTCCTCAACGCAGAAGAGAAAATATTAGCGAAAGTACTGGGGTCCAGACTCCAACCGCACTTCACGTCTCTTATACACCCTGACCAATCCGGTTTTATGCCAGGCCATAACACGGCAATGAACCTAAGACAGCACCAATTTTTGTGCCTGGGTCCGTCCTGGGTCCGGGTTCTATATACGCAACCCATGGCACACGTAGTAGCTAATGGATGAGTATCCAACAACTTCCCCCTGGGGCGTGGGACCAGACAGGGTTGTCCTATGTCTCCGCTTCTAATTGCTCTGGTACTCGAGCTGCTTGCGACTTGGATAAGCGGAGACCCAGCGATACAAGGATTGTGATGGACAGTGGGCTGGGAGGACCGTATATCCCTGTATGCCGATGATATCTTATTGTACTTGACCTCTCCAGCCGATCAATTAATTGTCTCTTAGACATCTGTATGTCCTATGGCAGATTTTCAGGATACACGATTAAGTGGTCAAAACCAGTTTTATTCGTTCTTCACCATCCCCCCGTGCTTACCCAAGGGAGTAACGATACAACTCGGGAGGGATGGTTTCGAATACCTGGGCATCCACATCATACCAGATCATACCCAATTCTATGAGTGTAACCTCATGCCCCCTCTCCTTAGGATCAAAAATGACGTGAAACATTGGCACGCACTGCCCCTGACCCTCAGGGGTGAGCGGCCTTATTGAAAATGATGGCCCTCCCAAGGTTTCTATGCACCCTACAAAACACGCTAACCCCTGTTCCCAGCTCCTACTTCAAATCCATCGAGGCTGAGGTGCGACTCCTCCTCTCGTACAGAAAGCCCCCTCGCATAGCAATATCCAAACTCACTAGGAGCTGGTACGATAGGTGAATCGCCCTGCCCAATGGGCAACTATACTAGTGGGCCTCTCAACTAATAGTAGTGAACCAATGGCTGCATGCTCCGCAGGAAGAATTGGCCCTCCGGCTCAACAGACACACCCTCTGTACCGACAGACTCTTGGTTGAACTATACCAAGACAAACACGCTTATCGGCCCCACTGCACATACAGTACACACTTGGTTCATGGCGCAGCGAATCCTCATCTGGGAGGGAGTACTCACCCAACTCACACCACTCTGGGACACACCAAACCTGGGTATGCTTCGTAACAGTAAAGGTTTTGCTCAATGGAATCTTATTGGCATCTCTAGGTTTGGAGACCTGTGAAGGAAGGGAGAGATAGTGACATTTGCCTAGCTGTGCACAACGTACCAAATGGCTGACTCGGAGAAGTTCCGTTATTTACAAATTAAACACACACTTACAAAAGCCATACCCTGAGGTGCCACCCTCCCCGAGTCATCACAGCTTGGGGACCGCCTCCTTACAGACCACCTCACCAAAAAGGCAATCTCTCTTACCTATCACAAACTAATCAATAATCAGAAAGATCACACACACATCCTGAGAGAAAAGAGGCAGGTTGAACTAGGAGACATGGACTGCCAGGACTGGCAGGAGGCACTGGCATACCCGGGAGAGGTGGCAATTCCATCCCGACTTCAGTTTGTGCAACTGAAAATACTGCACAGAAAATACTACACTAGAACAACACTTCCCAAGAGTGGATGGACTGAAACACCTTTGTGTTTATGGGGTTGTGGGCAAAAGGGCACCTTTCACCACACGGTGTGGAATTGTCCCAACATAGCACATTACTTGGAGACAATCATGGCAACAATCACCCAGGTATGTGGCTTCGAGGTCCCCCAGAACCACAGAGGTGCCTGCTCAATATTTGGGAGCCAACAGACCTCAACCACGCAGCACAGGCCTAGGCGACCCTTGGGATTACACTGGCTAAACGGAATATCGCACAACACTGGGGAGCGCTAACTGTCCCCCTACATCAGCACTGGTGTCAGGACCTAGATAAGGCAATGGTGGCAGCAAAGGCAGTATTCATACATAGAGGATGTCCCCAAAAGTAGGTGCGACTATGGGGCAAGTGGAATTAGTTCTGTGGCAATATTTGCATCCCCAGCCGTAAGAATCCAACCCAGATCTAAGCAACTAACCCACACAAACTATCACAGAACATCCGGTCTCTGGGATTCAGAAACTTGTGTTTGATATATTGAGGAGTAAAGCAACTATATGCCATGTATTGCCTGACAAGCTAACCTGTAACAAGAATATCATAATATTTACGACTGATATATGTAATCAGCACTGTTTTAAGCTTATGATAGTAAACAATTTTAATTTAAAAAAAACAATGCTAAACTTAGAGCCTGTCTTGACTGAAAGTAGAAAGGTTCTATAAGAAGTAGGTATCTCTGTAACTACAGACGAGCTTTTTATAAATTGTAATACTCTTTTATTTTACCCACATCCTAAGATCACCACATGGAGCTCACATAGACTGGATGTCGTGTCCTGTTGAGTCAGGGCAGACTGATATAATGTCAATATATTTTCTATTTGTTTTGATTTTTCCATCTGAAGAGTCAACAACCCAAATGAACATCACATAAATTGTATGGCACAAAACACAAATAAGATCACCTAGAGCAATGTCTGATTAAACAAGTATGTATAATTTTACAACAAAGAGTTATATTTCTCCTATTGTGTATCTAAAATGTTAATGTTATTTTTTATGATGAACATGGAGAGTTGTTTTTGAGGTAATATCATTGCACAGAGCAGTCTCTGCTGGTGAGCATTATCACTGTCTGACAGAAAAGTCTTGCAAAGTAGCCCTTTTGATATTTTCATAACTCCATTATAAGCTTTATGATACAAATACAGTTGCCACTTTATTGACACCAAAATAAAAGTTCCTCTGTGAATTTGGCCACAGAGTCAGACACAAACAGAAACCCTTTGGGCAATTGTTTTTCACACCCTAAAAGATGTGATAAAAAAACATGAGGACAGCAGAGGTGCCACTGGGCCAATAGGGTCAAATTATCTTTGATCAAAATATAATAAAAATACAATTCAATAAAATTTGATATCTCACACGAATCACCCCAACTGGGGTATCCCGTCTCACAGTTAATCTAAAAATTTAACATAAGGTCTAGAACAGTGTGGATTTTAATGGTTGTTCTGAATTTTCTGTAGTCAGGGCAGGCTAGGGCAAAACTGTTTATTGTACAAGTTGGCAGCGAAATTGAAAGCGTGGGACCACTAGAAGCTCGTTATCACTGGTAGCACTTAAGCTTATGACAGAGGTACTGTGACCCTTTTTCCTGCAGAGCTCTATAGGTTAAGCAGCATATTTTAAAAACTATTTTTTTCTTTACTGGAAGCTAGTGAAAAGATTGTATAAGAGGGGTGGAGGGCGTTATAGGTAGTCACTATCAGATCACATGTGTGGCTGTATTTTGCACTACTTGAAGTTTAGAAATGCATGCAATTAATGCAGTCTACTTATAACAAGAGCCTGTACCAAGGTCTTTCTGGCTGTCAAAGGGAGAAACAGCAGTGCTTTCTTTTGTAGGTGTCACATGTACAAACAAATACTAGTGGTGGGTAGAACTTGCTCCTCCATATTAGGCTTCTGATCTACCTTGAAACTGACTTTTTTAACTACCTTACTAGGTGTGGAGGCCTTATCTATCTCTGATGGCCACCAATCCAACATCCACAGATCTTGGGTTTTTCCCAAACAGAATGATGTCTGTTTTTCCTAGATTTAGCTGAAGAAAGTTATCTAACATCTACCCTGCAACAACCTTAAAACAGCCAAAAAACAATCCTTCATTTTGCCAATGTCCTCAAAAAGGATATGATCAACTGCCCATCATTCGCAAATGACAAGGTATCAAACACATATGCTCCGATGACTCTGGCCAGGGGTACCCCTTTATTTATTTAAATGTTCATCAAAGCCTGGATTGTTTAAGTCAAGTTCTTCCTGGTGAAGGCCCTAGATGTGTATCTTAGTAGATGAAGGTCAACTGTTACGCAAACAAATACACACCCTGATTGAGGGTTCACAGCAAAGAGCAAAGATAGTCTTCACCCACTGCTGATATTTTAACTCCCATTAAGGCTGACAGATTGATCATGCCTGCTGAGTATCACATTTTCAGTTTTCACTTCCTTTTTATTAGTCATTTTTATCTAATACATTTGACTAGCTGGTGCAATTGCACAAGAGCGAATAAATAAAAACACATATTAGCCCTCAATTTCTACAACAATTAAACAATGCCAAAGAAAATGTCCCAAAACATCTGTATTATTCAACCTCCAAAATATTTTCAATTCAGGAACACATAATCATAGGCCTTAAAAAAGATTTCAAAACTGTCCCTCATAACTTCATCAGATGAAGTGGTCTCAGACATCGGGTCCCCGCTCCCATTGGCTGGTGGCAGTCAGATGGGACACGAGAGACGTGACCCAACCCTCATATCTAGGATGACGTTATTCACGCACAGCTAATGCGCACAGCGAATAAGTGCCAAAGTTGCACTTAAGTTAAGCCCGTCTGCGCCCGTCCGCGCTGAGGACGGGCTGCAGGACGGGCTGCACAGGGAGGAAACCCCGATACCGCTGGACACCCAGGTAATGCGGTCCTATACCTATAGAGATATAGTCACACTTAAACCCCCCTTCCTACCCTGCCACCATAGTCTCACTCCGGAAGCTTACCTTTCCTTTCCTTCATGTGGCTGTTTTCTTAGCCACACCGTGCCCTCTCTTTCTCATTACCTGAACAGAAGCACTCTGGAAAAAACTTCCTCCATGCCCACTGCCCATATTGGAAAAGGCTTTCTCATCAATGCGAGGTCATTCATGGGTTTTTATTACCGAAACCTGGGTATCTGATTCTTCTGGTCCTGACCTCTTGTATGCAATCCCTGAGGGCTACACGTTACATAGATCGGATAGAGTATGCCGCAGGGGTGGAGGGTTGGCGATTCTCTATAAGGTCTCTGAAGCTTGTCGTATTACAACTCTCTCCCTCCCATCGGATCGCTTTCAGGCCATTCATTTCATTTTATCCCCTTTTCCCTCTGTTTCTTTCTCTGGTCTTCTCATCTATAGACCCCCTGGCCCTAGATCCAGTTTCTGTCATAAACTCCTTAAACTCTTAGAACCGTATTTCGGTAAACCTCATCTTACGGTCCTAGGGGACCTAAACTTTCATTTAGATGATCGCTGTTAGAAGGATACCCTTTCCTTAGTGGATCTTATGGCAGCTTGCGGCCTTCACCAGTTGGTCAATAGTTCCACTCATTTGGCCAGCCACATTTTAGACTGGGTGTTTTCCAATGACCCCAGACTTTCCACGGGCCTGCCCATTCCTCTGGGATGGTATGACCATTGGGACTAGAATTCCCCCC
Organism: Lissotriton vulgaris; assembly: GCF_964263255.1. Classification (NCBI taxonomy): domain Eukaryota; kingdom Metazoa; phylum Chordata; class Amphibia; order Caudata; family Salamandridae; genus Lissotriton; species Lissotriton vulgaris. Next base: position 175,769 of record NW_028250927.1, on the reverse strand, counting down.
GCTCCTCTTCTTTGTGCCACAAGTTCACTAATAGGGCACCCAAACGGAACTACAGGGGCATCACAAATGATTCCCTCCCTCCTCTTGTAGTTCAGACTACTATGCTAGCTGCAGTGGATGCTAGCGAGGCTGCGCAGGAGTTTGCAAACTCTATCTCTAGTGCAGTCGATCTTCTGGCCCCTGCCTCCTATCGCTTTTCAGTGAGGCGGAAACCTACAGCTCCTTGGTTCACTGAGCCTCTTAGGCTCCTAAGACAGAGCTGTAGGAGGCAGGAGAGGCTTTGGCGAACAACCTGGAATGATAGAGAAAGCCGTAAGCGTCTGTTGGCAGATTATAAGATAAGGATTATCAAAGAAAAACAGGATTACTTCTCTAAACTCACAATGTCCCTCACTCCCCCCAAGGATCTATTCAAGATTGTTGATTCTCTCTGTTATTTACAATCACCTGACCCCATAATAGGCTCCCATGAACTATGTGACAGGATCGCACAGTTCTTTCACACTAAAATTGCTGACATATACTCCACTCTTGAAGCGCAGAGAGTCCGAATGAGCCCACTTCCCCTCCCGACTCAACCTGCCTTAGGATGCTGGGGAAAAGTTCCTTCAAAGATCCTGTCTGGTTTCCCTCCCCTTACCCTTGAGCAACTAGACTCTCTCCTAAACAGGACCAAATCAGGCTCACCATTGGATCCCTGCCCTCTGAAGATCCTGAAAGAATGTAGGGAAACGTTGCTGCCCCCAATCCTGGAGATAATGAACTGCGCTATGGCTCAGGGCACCTTCCCAGCTGCCTTGAAGAAGGCCATAGTGAAGCCTTTGCTTAAAAAGCCGACTTTGGATCCTGAAACCCTTAAGAACTTTAGACGTATTTCACTGCTGCCTACCCCAGCTAAAATGCTTGAACTCCATCTTAATCAGCATTTGACCTCTTTTCTTGAGGTCTCTGGGTTTTTGGACCAGTCTCAGCACGGCTTCCGAAAGTTCCACAGCACTGAGTCGGCCCTTACGATAGTGGTCAACAATATTTGATCTAAGGTTGACCATGGCCAGACTATTTTACTAGTCCTACTAGACCTGACTGCAGCTTTTGACACCATATCTCCTTTGACCTTAACAGCTCGGCTAAGGGAGATGGGGTGGAGGACTCTGCATTGAGCCTTTTGTCCTCCTTTCTCAGTCAGAGAGAGCAGAGGGTCAAGCTAGGAGAGTTCCTCTCCCCTGCTAAACCTGTGCAGTGTGGGGTCCCACAGGGGTCGGCTTTAAGTCCGACCCTTTTCAACATCTATGTGGCCCCACTCGCCAGGTTAGTAAGCTCGCACGGGATGGAGGTGGTGTCTTACGCCGACGACACACAGATCATGGTGTCCCTCTCCCACTCGGTGAGTACCTCCGCTATCAGCTTCAGGAACTGCATGCAGGCAGTCTCCGAATGGATGATTTTAAACTCATTGAAACTGAACGGAGAGAAAACCGAGGTTCTGATCTTTGGCAAAGACCAAGACATATGGTCCAGTGACTGGTGGCCTCATTCTTTGGGAGCATGTCCTGTGCCGGTAAAATCAGCCCGTAATCTGGGCGTGATTATTGATACGTCACTGGACATGACGCCGCAGGTTAACCGTACTGTGTCCGCCTGCTGGAGAGTAGTTAAGACCCTAAGGAAAATAGCTCATTATCTTTCCCCTCAGGCTCGTACACAGACCGTGGTTGGCCTGGTGACATCACGGCTGGATTATTGTAACGCACTGTATGTGAAAATAAATAAGAGCCTCATTTTACGCCTGCAGTTCATCCAGAATGCAGCTGCTAAATTTGTCCTGGCGGTTCCCTACACTTCCTCTGCCACCGCCGCCAGGAGGAGTCTGCACTGGCTCACGATCCATCTGAGGATCACTTTTAAAATTTTATGCCTGGTTTTCAGTGCCTTATCAGGTAGAGGTTCAAAAGCCATTGGCTCCCTTCTTGTTCCTTACACCCCTAGCAGAAGCCTTTGTTCTGCCTCCAAGAATCTCCTATCCACCCCTCGAATAAACAGAGTTAGATGGGGCAGAAGGACCTTCTCCTCTGTGGACCCCAAACTTTGGAATGACCTTCCCCCGAGTTGAAAACACAGCCCTCTCTGGCCCTCTTTATAAACAGCACTAAAAACTCGGCTCTTCATTGAGGCCTACCAGTAGCATGCTCTCTGACTCTGGACTACGTTTGGTTAGGCGCCTTGATACCCGTTGGGCAAAGGTTTTTTTTTTTTTTTTTTCTGCACTTACATTTTTTATTGAATAGAGCAAAAGGTAAGCCAAAGGTACAAAACATGACAAACTTTAAAATTCAATAATCACAAATTTCCTATAAATTTCTCAAATAACAAACAAGAGATAAAAAAGTTAAAAAGTTAGAAGCGATATGCGAAGATAAAAGGAGGGTTCATCGAGATAGAAAAAGTCAGCCTACTACAGAATTAAAAAAATGTCCCCCCCAGGACATTAAGTGCAAAATATGCAATTTATAATGTGCATCAGCGAAAACGTTCAAAGCTGCAATAAAGTGCAAATGCAAAAGTGCCAAAAGTACAAAAGAGTACTATCTTTAAAAGTGCAAAGTGCAATCTGATATGGAAAAAGGTGCAAGTAAATGTAAATGTCCTGGAAATCAGATAGAAGGATGTAAATGAGGAAACATCTCCTCACAATTCTCTTCACGAATCATCCTCCCTTTATTGCTTCTAGAGTTGGGCAAAGTTGCGCGATATAAGTTAGGTTTCATTCATTCATACTGTGACAGCCCTTTTCCAGCCTCTATCACGAAACTACTTTGAACTTTTTAGTAAAACCTGGTGTCACATAATGAGTAATTCTCTACAAGACGGAAACTTCTCCTAATCAGTAAAACGGGTGCAAATGTTGCCAATATTTTTGTGCCACACTGTACAGAGAACACGAGGAGTTATTGTCATCCCGCCAATCAGGCTTCTGAAAAGGCTGCAGCAAAGAGCCAGTTACAGTACATTGTGTAACACCATACACCACACACTGGAACATGTAAATGTCTGTCTCCTAGTACTTATTGATATATCAGTGGCCTTTGACATATCTGATCATAGCAGTTCTGAAGACTTACACAAGCTTCTCAAGTACAGTTTGTAGAAATAAAGAAGTCCAGTAGACAGCTCTTGTACTTGTAGTTTATTCCTTAAGTTACAGCTTAGTAAGTTCCAATGTAAGTCTTAATGTAAGTTCCTAATATAAGCCCCACCAGGAGCGGCCTCCTGGCTGCTCAGCCCATCTTCTCTAACTGCTCTCACTTCAAGCACAAACCTCCTCAACATTCTAAATGACATCACATAGCAAGAGCATCAAAGCCAGGGACATTCATCACATAAGAAGGAGATTACTACACAGTTCTACGTCAGTTTATCTTTTACATTTCTACCCAACAAATAGTGAGTCAGAATTAAGCATGGGCGAATTTTGCGAATCTCGCGTTCGCGAATTTTGCAGATTTGCGAACTCGCAATCCGCAAAAATCCGCGAATTCTCGCGAATTTGCGTTTTTTTTTTGTGTTCGCGCGGGTTTCTGCCAGTTCGCGAGGGTTTTGTACAATTTCGCAAACGCGAACTTACCTGTCGGGTCGCAAGTTTTGCGAACTTGTTGTTTCTACGTGTCCAGCCTGTTTAGGACACTCTTCTTCATCACTGCCACCCTCTGTCACCACTGCCACTCTCTGACTACTCATGCCACCCTCTGGCCCACCCATGCCACCCTCTGTTTCATCACAGCACCCTCTGGTTGTCCAGTGTACATTATTGTGGCAAAGCAAAGCACACCTTCCCTGCCTCAAGTGACCTGAATTAATTTGGGGCTGATTAATGAGTCACAGAATATTATTTTAGATGGCACCTGCTTCCTTAGTGCTTCCTGATTAGTGATCTTTTGCACTTGCTAAGTGCTTTCATTGTTGCAAAATTTGTTACAACACCTGCCCTGCCCCAACTGACAATAATGAATTAGGGGCTGATTAATGTGTCACTGTTGGATTTGAACTTCCAGCCTGGCTCCTGCTTTTCTCCCTTAGCTGTAATTCAGGACCTTTGTGGAATATGTGTAACTATTCTGAGGGTCAGACCAAGGTCACATAATAGTTGCAAGTAGGCAACTGAACTCTGGAGGGGCCCCTCAGGAAGCACTACAGGAAATGACTACTAATGATGAGCTTGAACTTTTGAACCTGGTAAGTAGTTTCAGTTTTGCTAATATCGTATTTCTGCAATTTAGCGCTTATTCGCGGGGCGCGAAGTTGAACTGGGAAGCCGCGAACTCACGCGAACAGTGCGAGCAAGCCATAAAATCCGCTGCTCGCGGATTTGCGGATTTCGCAGGAAATTCGCGAATCTCGCGGATTGTGAATTTACCGAAAATCCGCAAAATCCGCGAGCGGAACGGATTTTCCGCCCATACTTAGTCAGAATTCATGTCTGCAGGCATCCTGAAATTGAAAAATTAGAGGAAAATTGCCACCAGCATTGACTCCCTCAATGAGGCTCTGTGGCCCAGGATCACTTCCTACTTTAACAACCCTTTTCTAGCTTCTAATGCCAAAAAACCTGAAAGTTTTCAGTAAAAACCTGTCACAGATTTACTAAGTATCACAATGCTCAACATTGCTTTAAAATGCATGGTGCTGTGCGACTTTTGTGCATCATGGATGCACCGTATTTACAATATGATGCAAGGCTATAGTTCCAATCCAATGGGGCATATTCTCAGGGATTTATCTTCAAGTTATCTGCACTTTATCGCAGCCAAAGTGGCAATAAATATATCACCCCATTCACAAGCTGGTGCTATCAGCTGATATCACCAGTGTACCTGTGATAGCAGTCGCAAAAAACATCACCCCAGATGAACCCGGCAACTAACGTTAATGAGATGCAGAGTAGGCGTTTCCATGCAAAAAGCCACAACACCACTTCCCAACATAATCAATGACCATCCAGTTCGGCAATAAGATCACAAAAATATGCTCTAGCGCACTTCTTGGCAGCGCTCTGTCACTGTGTAGCTCCTACGAATTTTAATATTCCCGTTTTTGTCTCCTGGTTACTTTTGTGTTAGCGCAACTATTTCCCTTGTTTTTAACTCTGCCAGCCACGCTTACCTGCACGCTGCCATTCCTACTTGCACCATAATTTGGTAAAGCACCGCATTTCGCGGCGCGACCAGCATAAATTGCAGGCAAATCTTAGGCGAGCTCTTAATTAGCTCTAGCGCACTTCCTGGCAGCGCTCTGTCACTGTGTAGCTCCTACGAATTTTAATATTCCCGTTTTTGTCTCCTAGGTTACTTTTGTGTTAGCGCAACTATTTCCCTTGTTTTTAACTCTGCCGGCCACGCTTACCTGCACGCTGCCATTCCTACTTGCACCATAATTTGGTAAAGCACCGCATTTCGCGGGTCCCTCGCCAGTGTCTCGTCGGCGGCCATATTGGGTGAGGGGTGAGTCACAGCGCGGTCTAGTCCTCATTTAGGAGGCGCAACCAGCATAAATTGCAGCCATGCATACGTGCAGCGGGATTGCCGGACTGACGCCGGAGTTACGCCTGAGTTCAGCCCGTCTGCGCCCGTCCGCGCTGAGGACGGGCTGCAGGTCGGGCTGGACCAGGCTTTTACTTCTTTTCCACTCTTTGAGGCTAGTAGGCAATATTCCATGTCTGAAATCCTTTCATTTAAACCAAGCTTTCAACCTTGTTCACATCGCTTCTCGCCTGAAGGGATACTGCACTCTCTCCGTTGTAGGACATTTTCTGTTTCTTTTTACTTCTCATCTATTGATCCTATTAAACCATCTCCCCCTCAAACACAGCCAGCTACTTCCCTAAGATCTGGCTTTCTTATCAATGCGCGTTCACTCATCAAGCATAACGTGGCCTTTTACGATTTTGTGGATGAGCGACAGCCGGACTGGGTGTTTATTACGGAGACCTGGGCCTCTGACACCTCTGGTAACGATTTGCTTATGGCCATTCCTGATGGCTATTCCTTGCATAGGCAGGATAGACTGCTGCGCAGAGGAGGAGAAATTGCTATTCTTTCAAAATCCTCTCTTCCCTGCACAATTAAATTACTATCCATGCCTCAAGATCGATTTGAAGCTCTTTATTTTTGTATCACGTGTGCCCCATCGGCCTCTTTTACAGGGATTTTGATTTATAGGCATCCTGGTCCCAGATCTGGCTTTTCTTCGGACTTATTGAGGCCAACTCAAAAGATACTTTATCATTGGTTGAGTCACTTGGAGCCTGTGACTTTCTTCAACTTGTGAATAGTCCCACTCATAAGGCTGGTCATATACTTGACGGGGTATTTTCTAATGACCGGAGACTTTCTACTGGTCCCCCTCTGCTGCTGGTCTGGACAGACCACTTTGCAGTACCGTTGGAATTTGTTCTTCCTGCCCCTTGTTTTGGCATCCAGGCTACCTCCTCACGTACTCTTAGGAGAAACTTTAGGAACATCACGGATGAGGCTCTTGCCTCTCTTGTCTCCTCTACTGAATCTCTCTCCCGAAAAAACGCAGTTGAGGCAGCTCAAGATCTGATGGATTCTATTTCCAATGCTGTGGATAAACTTGCCCCCGCATCTCTGTGTTATGTAGCCCGGCGGAAGCCCACTGCACCTTGGTTCTCTGACCAGCTGAGACTTCTGAGGCAGGGATGCAGGAGCACTAAGAGAAGTTGGAGGAAATCTTGGGACTCTAAAGATCGAGAGGCTCACCAGTCTGCATTGCGGGAGTATAAACAGAGAGTGGTCATGGAGAAGCAGGAGTATTTTTCCAATCTTACCAGCTCACTCACATCTTCTAGGGAGCTGTTTAAAATCGCTGACTCGTTATGCTCCCTTCAACTCCCGGATCCTGTAGCTAGTTCGCAGGAACTATGCAATAACATCTCAGACTTTTTCCATAAGAAGATCCTTGATATCCATGTCTCTTTGGAAGCCGATTGCCACTCTTTGGATCAGAATATCTTTCCTGTCATATCTAATCTTGACTCTTCATGTAAAGACCCTCCCAAATCACTTATGGAGTTTCCTCCTTTGTCTCTGGAGGGACTGAACCTTTTACTGGACAGGACTAAATCCGCTTCCCCCATGGATCCTCTACCTCTTAAAAAACTTAAAGAGTGTAGAAGTAGTCTTCTTCCTCCCATGCTCATGGCTATGAATAAAGCTATTGCCCAGGGCTCTTTTCCAACGGTATGGAAGAAGGCTATTGTGAAGCCTCTCCTCAAAAAACCGTCTCTCGACCCCGGCCTTCTTAAAAACTTCAGGCCTATCTCCCTTCTCCCTGCTCCAGCAAAAATATTGGAGGCGCATCTTAACCTCCACCTGTCCTCCTTTCTCGATGAGTCAGAATATTTAGACAACACGCAACACGGATTCCGAAAACACCACAGCACAGAGTCTGCTCTTACCCTTGTGGCCGACAACATCCGGCGCAAAGTGGACTCTGGCCAAACTACTGTTCTGGTCCTGCTGGATCTCACGGCTGCGTTCGATACCCTGTCTCCAGCCATTTTAACATCTCGGCTTAGGGAGGCAGGGGTTACTGGACCAGCCCTGAGTCTTTTGAATTCCTTTCTTCTGGAAAGGGAGCATAGAGTAATGCTTGGGAACTACCTCTCCCCTGCCAAGTCTTTGCAATGTGGGGTGCCACAAGGGTCGGCATTGAGCCCGACCCTGTTTAACATCTATGTGGCCCCCCTTGCTAGACTAGTAAGATCGCAGGGGATGGAGGTGGTGTCCTACGCCAATGACACCCAGATTATGGTGTCTCTGGCGCATTCCTCTGTCATGACATCCGCCTCCAGCTTTAGGGTATGCATGCAGTATGTGGCAGACTGGATGACTATCAATTCCCTTAAGCTCAACGGCAAAAAGACAGAGGTACTGGTCTTTGGAAAGGACCAGGATGTTTGGTCGAGCGAGTGGTGGCCTCCTTCTCTTGGCACCTGCCCCACTCCATCCCAATCAGCCAGAAATCTTGGTGTGATATTCGACACCTCACTCTCTCTGTCCCCACAAATTAACCGGACCGTGGCCACATGCTGGGGTGTGATTAGGATTCTTAATAGAATCCGTGGCTATCTTTCCCCCCAGGCGCGCAAACAAGTTGCAGTCGCTCTTGTTGGCTCCAGGTTAGACTATTGCAACTCTTTGTACATGGAGACTAATAAGAGCCTCATACACTGACTGCAAATTGTGCAGAATGCTGCTGCACGGTTTGTTTTGGCTCTTCCTAAGTCATCATCTGCCACCAAGGCCAGGAAAGACCTTCATTGGCTTCCTGTGCAGCACAGAATTTCTTTTAAAATTCTCTGTTTGGCTTATAGAGCATTGGCGGAGGGATCAACGAGTGCGATTAGTTCCTTACTCACTCGCTATGTTCCAACTAGAGGTCTCCGGTCCGCTGGACTTTTCGAACTTGTCGTGCCCCGCTTTAGGCTGACTAGATAAGGAGCCAGGGCCTTTTCAGTTGTTTCCCGCAGCTTTGGAACTCCATCCCAATTGAGATAAAAACGTTACCCTCAATTGATCTGTTTAAAAAGGAACTTAAAACTTGGTTCTTCAGGAGGGCCTACCTATGATTGAATGCTACATGTGGTGACGAGCTGTTATTTTGATGTAGGCGCCTTGACGCCCATTGGGCAAAGTTTGCGCACAATAAGAATCTTTTCATTCATTTATTCATTCAAAAAGGCGCGTTAGCAGCGGGAATTTAACAACTGCTCTTACCTGGTGTAAAGTCGGATTACAACCTACACCAGATAGGGGAGCCCAGCCCAGAGCCACACCTGAAGGGCAACAGATGCCATGGAGCTACTGAACAGGCAGGCCCGAAGCCCCTAAAGGCCAACAATACCCGCCACCACCACCCCCAGGTACCTCGGGCCCTATCCGCGGGACCCCCCGGGTCCCTACCTGAGGCACCCCCCGGCCAAGATATGTTACCTCAACAACAACAAAAGAGGGATAGAGAAGGAGAGAGATAGAGAGAGAGAAAGAGGGAGATCGAGACAGAGTTAAAAAAAAGGAAAGAGATATAGAGAGAGCAAGAGAAAGAGGGAGAGAGAAATAGGGAAAGAGAGAGAAAGAGAGGGAGAGAGAGAGAGTGAAAAGAAAAGGGAGAGATAGTGCATACACTGCATACCCAGGCATCACTGCTCTCCTGCTGCCACCGGTGTGTCTTCATCCATGTGCTGGTATACACTGCAGTCCACCAGCTCCCTTATCTGAAACAGAGTCCAGATTTATGAATGGCAGAGTTCATACAATTGCACACACCATCATTGCTTGCCTGTCCCTGTGCACCCAAGCTGCCGCACCCCAACCCCTCCCACTGCCCTGTTCAACTTGGGCGATTTGGAGAGGATGTTGGTCCAGGTTGCCTCCTTGTTGTTAGAGCAGTTTTTGTCTAACATTTTTTTAAGTTGTCATTTTTCAGAATAGACCATATTTAGCACCACAGCAAAGGGTCCAGGTCAGCCCACTCATGCCGGCCACGCCCCCTCCCCCTGATGCTTAAAAGCGCGCTGAGACGATAGCGTCGCTCTTTCAGAACCCCTCCTGAGGCGAAAAGCTGGGAGCTAAATTGTGTGTTTTAAAATTGCATGTAACCTGCTCAACAGCCGAATTTGTGCTTTTCAACTCCACTTACCCTCTCTGGGCATTCACCACGTCACCTAACAAACACCCTGCACAGCCAAGTGAACGCTGTTGTTTGTTTATTTTTGCCGCCACCCCCGGACCAGCGGACACGCCCACTCGTGCCGGCCACGCCCCCTCCCCCGGATGCTTAAAAGCGCGCTGAGACGATAGCGTCGCTCTTTCGGAACCCCTCCTGAGGCAAAAAGCCGGGAGCTAAATTGTGTGTTTTAAAATTGCATGTAACCTGCTCAACAGCCGAATTTGTGCTTTTTAACTCCACTTACCCTCTCTGGGCATTCACCACGTCACCTAACAAACACCCTGCACAGCCGAGTGAACGCTGTTGCAGGTGAGTTGTTTGTTTATTTTTGCCGCCACCCCCGGACCAGCGGACATGCCCACTCGTGCCGGCCACGCCCCCTCCCGCTGATGCTTAAAAGCACGCTGAGACGATAGCGTCGCTCTTTCAGAACCCCCCCTGAGGCGAAAAGCTGGGAGCTAAATTGTGTGTTTTAAAATTGCATGTAACCCGCTCAACAGCCAAATTTGTGCTTTTTAACTCCACTTACCCTCTCTGGGCATTCACCACGTCACCTAACAAACACCCTGCACAGCCGAGTGAACGCTGTTGCAGGTGAGTTGTTCGTTTATTTTTGCTGCCACCCCGGACCAGCGGACTCGTGCCGGCCACGCCACCTCTCCTCATCCTCTCCACCTCCATAAAATATGCTCAGCCATCGGAAGCACAGCGGACGAGCGCAGCGGGCGCGACGAATGCGCGCCGAAGGTGCACTTAAGGCAAGCTCGTCTGCGCTCGTCCGCGCCCAGCCGGGCCCAGGGGCCATGTCCTCCTGAGGGCATCTTCTGTTTTAGTTTCAGCACCTGGATGCCTCAGGGCAACTGTAGAGCTTTATAAATCCCATTTTCATTTCATTTAATTTAATTTCATTTCTGGTGGGGCTCTGGTTTGGAATTCATGGCTCACTCAAGCCCGGTCCAGTTGTGGGTTGAAGATGGTAGGAGCCTCTTAGCCCATGTGGCACTGAACAGGGGGGCAGTAAACTAGCCCTTAGAGTCACTTCTGGCAGTCCTGTGTTCAGCTGAAGATATAGGGTCCAACAACAGGGTTGGCCTTTGAGGGTTCAAGGCAGGCTCCAGGCAGCATACTGATCCTTCCAGTTACACAAGCAGTCTGGAGGAATGTGTTTCAGTAGCAACAGCCCCTGGAGATTCCTTAAGCAGGTCCAGTATTGAACTGAAGAGTGAGTTTGGAAATCCTATTTTTATACCAAAGTGTTCTTCTTCTGGGAGGTGAGAGAATCTTCTGGAAAACTAATTTCCTAACACCCCTGCCCTTGTTACAAGCCGGCTGCAACGGCAATACAGGGCAACTCGGCCCTTTGTGTGAAGGCAGGCACTGGCTATTTAGGAGTAAGTGAGGCTGTGTGTAGTGCTGTCCACCCTTCCTTCTGCCAGTAGGTTTCCCATTGAATTGTACCTAATCCATCTATTGTATGACTGTCGGTGAGGAATTCACAAAGTCTGTCAGCTACTCCCTGTCAACTAACTCGAGACAGGCTGCATGCACAACAGGGTCAGGGCAGGAAAATGCCAAGTGTCTAAAACTGTCATTTAAAAAAATGATAAAGAGAATTTTGACTTTACCTATAAAAATTGAATTATCATTATAATTCCAAAGCTATAAAACATGATATAGCTTCCAGCTCCCAAAGGGAAGTTACAAATTATTAAAATATAAAATCAATCCCCATTCTGATCCTATTAGAGAGGTAGGCTTCACTACCAGGACATGCAAACATACAAGTACATGCCCATCCCTTTAATTATACAGCACCCTGCCCTATGGGCTACCTCCGAGACACAGGATATGTAGATTACTTGAATGCAGCCATAATGGCCTTAAATGCACATTTCATTTTAACTCCCAACTTAACACTTTACGCTGTACCAGGCATGGCAGAGAGAGGAGGAGTTGATGGGCAATTATTGCGCACACTTACAAGCCTTGCCCAGCACATGCATGGACGATGACTAGCAGGAAGAGGTCAGGGCACAGTTAATACAGGGATGCAAGTCGGCCAATCTTTGGAGCTCCATACTAAGACAGCCTGGAATCAAGCTTGAGGCTATGCACATTCTGGCCCACATTCTGGCCCACACGTATGATCTGTTCAGTGCTAAAGCTAATAATATGGAGATCATACTCAACAAGGGGGCTGGGCATGCCAACACTCTGAAAGTGCCCATCATCAAGTCAGAGAAAGTTGAAGTTATTCACAGCTGGGCAAGTATTCAAGGAGGGAGAATGCAACATGAGATGTTTCTTTAAGGCACTGTGGGTTAGAATACCACCCAGTGTAGAAGTGCCCAGAGGCAGGATGCATGACCTCTGCATGCAACAAATCCAATCACTTTTTAAGTGTTTGTAGGAGTGGTGAACGTGGGCACCAGGCCTGTGGCAGGAGACTGCCAATGAAGGCCAGATGCTCCCTGATAGTCAGTGAAAAACCCCACCCACAGACAGAGGGGGAAAATGGGTAGAGATAAATTGAGGAGACCATGAGGAAGAAGAGGTATTCTTGATATTTTGTATGACCCCAGGCACCAGAGGCTGAAACCTAGAACTGTTCTGCAAGATAACCATCACTGGAACCATTACTATAAATATTATTAATATTATTATTTCCACTCATAGAGTGCATGGCTACCCAACGAGTTTCACGTTGCTGAAAATATGCAGAGATATCACTTGGCCCCAAGATAAAACATTAAAATAACCATGTTTTAAGGTGCATGCAAAATATCAGAAAGAGGTACAGTGTCTTAAGAATTGTGGAAGGGCATTCCAAAGTGTAGGACCTTGGTATGTGAAGGATCAACCTCTTGGACACAGCATAAATCCTGATTCTCGGATCTCAGTCCCCAGCTGGGTTGATATGAAGAAACCAGGCTCTGTATGTAGCATGAGCCAAGTCCAGCTCTTGCTTGGCACATGAAGCATAGCTTTTAAATTGGAAGCAAGTGCTGACGCACAAAGAATAGAAGAGGTCGGGGCCTACCTCAGAAACAGAGCAAAGAGTGTTACAGCTGAATACTGTGCAACCTGCAGATGGCAAATGCAGGTCTTGTCAGCTCCATGCAAAGGAGGTTAACATAATCTATTTGAGCTAGTGTCAGGCCCTGAAGAAGAGTTCTTTGGCTAGAATGAGGAATGATCTAAATAATCTTCCTCACCCACTTCATCCCAGCAAAACAAGTGGATGCCACCTTGGCTACTTGGGGTTGCATGAACAGAGCTTCATACAGCCGGAATCCCAAACTTTTTACTTTGAGCAATAGAGTTGTAAGAGCTCTGAAAGACTCAGTCCAATGTTCATCAATCTGTCCACAAGGATGGGATGGGACACTGTATTGAAGGCCACACTAACATCCAATAAGATCAGTGTGTTTTTTCTGCTCTCAAACAGGTGTCATTTTAGATGTTCTGTGACTACTGAGAGGGCGGCCTCTGTGCTGTGTCCACATCTAAAAGTGGGTGGTTATTTCCAAGACCATGGAATACAGTCCTCTTAATTGAGGAATTGGGCAAATGTACCACCGCTTGCAATAAATCAGGATCATGAAGTCCCAACTTAGTTGGAAGAAGCAGATCCATGTAGATTCTGATTTAATAGATTGCAAAATGGACAAAAATCGAGCAAGGTCCAATTGATGCCATGACTCTATTTGTTACTCTGAGCCTGGCATGTATTGAAGAGAAATAGGGCTGAATGAACAAAATTGCTAGGTGGCACTGTCCTCCACGTGTGTTCCTGCCCTGATATTTACTGCTGATTGCAATTGAAAAGTGGCTACCTTGTCGACAAAGAAATTAGCTAGTGCTGTAGATTGTGAGTGAGACAAAAAAGTACTGCATACTTTTTATGTTATGTTATGTCAGTGAAAATGTGTAGGTCTCTTGGTGCTGGGCCATTATTTTGAATCCCCGATTTAGTAACGTCCATGTCTAGCTATAACCCACATCCCTGGCAACAAACGGGTAAATGCCATGGACAGGGTAGGTCACACCAGTACTACCATCTGGAGTTAAATCCCATACCATACAATAGCCCAGCCAAAAACAATCACCAGGTATCAAGCGCATTAACCACCAAGGCATCAGAAAATTAGTAAAGGAAAAGTCCATGCTCCGCCAAATAACCCTATCATATAACCCATATTTTAGTTTTGGTTCATTCTATGCCTTGTTTATATTATCTTGACAGAGTTTTCTTTGGTTATTAGTTCTGTGGAGATTTACGTCTAGTGTATATTGTCTAGGCAAGGTTCTTTTCAGATGCAGAATCATCAGCCTGCTTTGGATCTTTCGCTCGGCTTTACTCCTCCTTCTTCTGTTCATTCTCTTTTGTATCTTTTTCTGTCTAACATACATAGATGCTATCAATGGATTTGCCATTTTCTACTGATCTAGGATTGTTTATTCATTCATTTTTTATGTGTGGAACTTCGGGTATGGTCCTGTATTCGTTTTTTAATATGTGACATCTTTATGTATATTGTCTTCATGTGCATGTGATTTCTTTAATGTTTCTCAAACACCATACATGTTTGTATCTATGTATATAGAAATGTTGTATATGTTATACAGTGTATGTATTGTAAATGTCCTTTACTATATGTTTTATTAACTTACATCCCTGAAGAAGTCCTATGTTATAGGATGAAACACGTTGGCTGTTGCTTTTTATGAAAGAAAGAAGAAAAATGTCTCATTCCACACTTCACTGAGCTATGATTATCTATATGGACATGTTCTTTTCATAGTGGTGCAGCTCAGAGCTAGTGTTTGTATAATTTCCCCTGTGGAAGGGGGTTCTCTAGGACAGGGAGCACCTTTGCAAGTCTGAACACATTATAGTTCTATATTCCGATTTAATTGGTGACTTTTTGTGATTGGTGCCACAAGTGTTTGTGTTTGGTCCACTGTTCATTTTGTGTGCTTCTGGGACCGGGATTTTACTTTGTTTAGAAGTTCCATGAGCTGTTCATCGTCTAGACATGGACAGTTTACCATAAATTCAGAGTTGGTGTTTCCTGACAATTCTTCCACATCCTTGTGGCTGGGACCGATAGGTTCTTGAATTTCCTTAATTTTATCCACAAAGAAGGAGTTTAGATCAATACATACTTTCTGTGTGGCATTGATCAGAGGGGTCACACTATCCAAGTTAGATAGTTCCCTTACTGTGTTGGAAATGACTTTAGTTTTATTGTTTGAATTCAATGCTTTATTAGTAAAAAACTATTTTTTAACCTACAAAATGGCTTTTTGTAGACCTTTAGACTCAACTTATATTGGTCTCTGGATTCTATCGAGTAGGTGTTTTGTCATTTCCTTTCTTCCTGATGTGATCATTTAGATGCTTCATGCTGCCAATTTGAGAGGTTTGAGTCTGAAGAGGAGCATGAATATGGATGGCATTCAGTTGCCAGTTGGTGATTTCTCTCTCAAAGTTGTTTATATTGTCCAGACTTGTGGGTAGATCAAGGTTCAGGGTATCACAAAGGAAGTCCATGTTTATTCAAGTACAATTCCTGGATGAGCCCTTTTGATGAGGAGTAGTTTTGGGCAGAGTAATGCCACACAGGGTGAAACTTATTGTATACTGGTCTGAGCATACAGAAGGGTGGATTTCTAAATTCTGAAGAGTAAAGTTAAGCGTATGACCTTTGATGTGTGTTGGTACATGGATGCATAAGATTCAAACTTTGTAGGGATTCGGTCAATTCCTTGGTACCCTTGCCCCCTTCCACCTCATTAGCACAATAGTTCATATCCCCAATGACCATGACTTTAGCATAGTCCACGGTCAGGGCCAAAATGCAATGTGCAAATGCTTTATGAAAATCCAGCATCACTCTCTGTGGTCTGTACAGGAGTATGCATACCATTGTACAATGAGAGAATTCTATTTTGACTATTATGCTGTCAACTAGTGTTATCTCTAACAGGGAGATGGCAGTAAAAGAGAGTTTGTATTTAACAGCAACTTCCACACTGCCCCCCTTTTTTCCTGTAGATCTATTGGATTATAAGAGATACTATTTATCTGGGAGTGTGGCTAGAATATGCAGGGTGGATTCCTCTGTTATCCATGTTGCGGTTATAAACAACATGTCGGGCGAGTCAGTATCTGGAAGGTTAAACAATTTCATTCAGTGTTTGACTGCGGAGCGAGTGTTTAAATACATTAAGTTTAGTTCTTTTGCAGATTATTTTTTTGCGGGGTGGGCAGAGTAATTTGACTCAAGGCCTGACAGTCGGCCCTGTACTTACAAATATTTAGCGCCTGACCAGAATGAAAGAGGCCAAGCTTGTCTAATTTGTGTTGAAGAGCCAGGTCCTGTAGTTGCTGTCTCGTGGAGCCAAGTTTCTGAGCTTTGCCAGCGGGTAGATGTATTCTGGGAATAATGGCTAGCCCCTGGCCCTGTTTGGGTGCAGACGGGTGCAAACGGGCTTGCCTTTGGTGTGCCTTCATTGTGCCAGTGGCAGTCTGCTTAGCGGATCCGCTGCGTGTCCACGCTGCAGGCATCAATTTCAATCTTTTGGAGTGTAACTGCCTCCGCTCCCCTCCTCACCTGATTGCCTGGTTTATTTTACTAGGGTCAGACAATTCTTTGACCACATGAAAAAGTGTCTTTGGACAGTTCTGAACATTAGTAATTTTTTCTGAGTAGTAAGATACTATCATCTCAATAATATTTCATTAAAAAAATACACATATGATGGCAAGGAACGTCTACCTCTGGTGCGAACAATGGATGCGTCAGTTCAACATGGAGGCAGAGAGATCCAAACAATGTTCCACATGATAGCAGATGAAGAAGAAACTCTGTTTGGGTGCCATACAGCTCAAGACTTGGGTCTGGTCTTCTTCGCCGGGTAAGTCCATGACTTACAGGTGGACAGGCCACTGAATCAATTCCTGGAACTGTTTTGAGGTCTCCGGTGCAAAAAAGGCCCCAGGTCAAACTGCATATTGACAAGACCAAACAAGCCACAACCCTTAGACACAGTTTGGTGCCATTCCACTGTGCACTCAAGTTAAAGCAGAGTTGGAGAAATTAGAACAAAGAACATGATCAAAAAGTTCTGATAACCTACACCATGGGTGTCACCACTGGTGATAACAGAGAAAGCCAAACAAGGAGGGATTTGTCTCGGTATCATATTGAGGCTTCCCAACCAAGCAATACTTAGAGAGTGCCACATCACCCTTACAATGAATGATAAAATTGGTGCCCTAGAAGTGGCACATTGGAATATTGTAGATTTCACTGCATCACTTTACGGAGGCTTTTTTTTGCGTGGGAACGCCCACCCTCCATACATTATACCTTATGGAGGTATAATGTGACATAGGGCTTTACAACGTGAAGCATCTCTCTTGATGCATCACGTTGTAAATGGACTGCATTTTTACACCACCAATGCATCACAAAATGTGACGCAACGGCAGTGCAAAAATTACGCAAGGGGCTTGTAAATTTGCCCTTTGGTATATTCGGTTATAATCTCAGGTCTTTGAGTGGGCGCAGCAAAGGATTGGATGTGACTCAACTTACTTCAAATGATTGTCTTTAAGTGAGTCACTGTAGGTTTGAATCCATAGCAGATAGAGGTTGGTGAAATATGTTAATTATTTTACGGTGTTTTAATTTTCTAAACATTTTGAGATATATGTGTAATAAATTAGTTTTCAATTAGTCTTTATATTATGTTACATTGACAAATGTGATTTGAGTCATCAGAATTGTTCGATGACAGATGGGCTCAGCGGCTCTGATGAGAGAACTTCAGGAGTGCAAGTGAATGATATCGTAGGGTGAAGGATTCTGACTGTGGATTATTATATATTTTTTTAAAACAGTTAGTTAATTTGCCAGGAAATTATGTCAGACGCTAATACGAGGAACCAGTATTTTAAGGGCAGGATTCTGTCAGTTGGGCTTGATTTTTAGGTGAATCCTAGCAACGCAGATGCACTGGTCTTCGATGCTTCCTTGACTCCATATGGGTCTGACCCTTCCACACATTTGATTGGTTTTTGCGTGTGTCTTTCTACAATAAAAGCATGCAAATGGCTAAAGGTGGGTGCATGTTCCACCTCTTTTGAATGTTGTCTTTAGATTGCCTTGGCTCATGTTTGGAATTTCACTTCTCTATTACCCTTTCCTCCGTCTCTTTTCACAAGCAGATGGAGATCCGCAGAGACTTTTTGCACTAGAGGATTCTGATTACTTTCAACATGCCACGCTTTTCTTGAATGTTTTCTGTGGCGCCAACAGCTTCGGAGAGTAAGAGACCACGACAGGCTGCTTCCTGGAAACTGTCAGCTACGATTGAAGAATATTTCTAAGAAGCCAAAGACCGGTTGCCCACAGGAAAACATAGAATTGCCTATCTGTGGCCCAGAGTCAGTCAACCCTATCGTTGTGCCACACAAATACGACATAAACACCAGGGTGCGCATCACCTCTTTTAAGTATGGATGTACTACAGTACAGGGGTATTATTTTCAGACAGTTTTGAGCCATTCCATTTATCATACTGGGCAGGATGAATGGTAGATCTGGCCATGCTGAAATTTTGGCCTGGTCCCTTTAGGTAACATATAGCTCTCGGAAATTATTTTTTTTAGCTTGCTGCTCTACTGGTGAATGGTTACAGGAATAATACAGAAGTACAGTTCCTTGGCCGCAGCGTGCCCAATCTGTAGTATTACACAGAAATATCATACTTCTAACTGCTTTACATATATAGGGGCCTATTCCAATCTCGGTCTGTCAGCCCCCCGAGAGGTGTCAGTAGCCTTCCCTTACGGTACAATTTGTGTCTCACGGCACCATAAACACTGCTACTTCCGGCTGGTCAAGTGCAATGCGTATCCCTACATTCCGGACGGATCACCGCGTATAGCACGTCACAGCACCCGGAAGGAAGCGGGAGCACAGGTGCAAAGTAGTGTCGGGTTTCGTCACGCAGGTCAATGGTGCCTGAAGATAAAGATGCTGCAGGCGGGTCGTCGAGGAGAGTTCCGGTGGATCAAAGGGTGGATCTGAAGAGGTGAGTACCTGAAAGCATAGGGGACAATGTTCAAAATCACTAGCCAGTGACTACCGTGGAACCAGGATGGAACCAGGCGATGTCGGGTGCAAACAGGTGATGAGGTGCAGCTTGTCTCCACAGCCACGTGGACACGAAGAGGTCGAGGATGTCCAGGAGTCGATCACAAGCTGTCCCACAAAGGCTCTAGCTGATGGCGGTGTCGGCAACTTGAGTGGAGCAAACAGGCCTTGGCTAATGCAAGCCACGCAGGAAGTGAAGAAAGCTTGTTATTTGGACCAGCCAGGTCAGAGCGGGTGATCCTTTTCAGGGGAGCAAGGGCCATTCTGGAGCAACCAGACCAGCAGTATTGTTTGTAGGTTTCGTTGCCAAGATGGCCGCTAGCCACGTGGCAAGTGACCGGGATGGTGCATCAAGTGGCAAAGTGCAAAAGGGCCCAACGCAGATCGTAGAGATGCTGGGGGGCTGATTTTCAGTGCAAATGCTGCTCGTTGGTGGGGCTTCTCAATACCCAAAGCACAGCATCGAGGGTGCCTCGGGTGCTGCGCAGTCAGCTTCTCGGGGGTCTTTCAAGAGGTCTAGTCTCAAGTCTCTCCGTGCCTCCATGGGTCTCTTCTTTTCAGGGACTGTGGATCGGGCTCTGAGATGTCTGGGAATCCAGGTCTTGTTGGGCTCTGAGCTCGGGCTCCAGCGGGAGGCAGCGGCAAAGCAGATGTTGAGTTGCTGGTTGGTACCTGTATTCACAGTGTGGTCACTCCTTGGCCACAAGGGAGATTCTCTTTAGTCTTCTGTGCAGCAGAATGTCGAAGTCCAGTTTTCTTCTTAGTTTCAAGTCGAGTTCAGGATGATCTGAAGTCCTAGGACACAGCTCCTACTCTTATTTCAAATCTGGGGGCTGGATCACCTGCTAGGTCCCTCCTCTAGGTGGTACCAGGAAGGGGGGTGGTTACACCCCCTTTCCTTTGTCCAGCTTCGCACCAGGGCTGGGGCTGGTGAGCCCCAGCACCGGTTTGAACTGGCTTATGCACAGGGACACCTTATGTGCCCCAGGCATGTCTGATTCTATTCAGACTGTCCTACCCAATACACAAAATCCTGTCTGGGGTGGTGCTAGCACCTCCCAAGGCAGGAAACCCTTTGTCCAAGCCTCCCTCGCTATGAGGACTCCCAGCAGCAGGAGGTCAGACTTGTGTCTGTGGTGGCAGCATCCATTTTGTGATGCTGAGGCTCTAGTTTAACTTTAACCGGGGTTCAGGTTATGTATATGTCGTGTCCCTCTAGAAGGGTGGAATGCTACCCCCGTCACCAGAACTGGCGAGGGGGTAGTATTCCAATTCGTATGAAACTTTACTCAATATGTTTTGATAAAGCCAAACCAAAGTTAGCAAATAACCCCGACGATTATAATGCACTTAAGAGTATATGGTATGGCAATATCCCGGAACAGCTAAGGGAGTTGTTCCTGAGAGCTGCAGACAGGCTCAGCTCGTGCCAGAGCACCATCTCACATGAAACCAAGCACTTCGCCTCAAGGATTGTAGAGGCCTTCCATGGGAGTGGCTCATAGGTTAACATGTGTCCAGTTAGGTTAGATATAGGTATACTATATCTAAGCAAGAGGTGATTACACCAACTTACCCCAGCTAATTGATCAGCCAGTTGTGTCAAATATGGAGGTCAGGCCAGGGGTGGCACAATACATGCTGCAGCCCCTGGTAGGCCTTGGATACACCTATGCCCTGGGTACCTAGGGTATACTGTTACAGGGGCCAATAAGGTGAACCAGTTCCAATTCGTAATGCACCTAGAGTGCATTGGCATTAATTTAGAGAGAGAACAGCAGGCTGTGGGTCTGATTAGCAGGCCCACAGCCACATTAAGTCATAAACCAGTGAAGCAAAAAGCTAAGATTTGGGGTGACCATAGGATAGCAGACCCTACTCTCCTACACAACCCCCCCCTCCAAACGCAGGTACATTAGACTAACCTTGACCAGTTGTGTCTTTGTGTTCTAAGTGGAAGTACCTGGAGAGACCATCTGCATTACCATCTTCAGTCCCTGGGCGGTGCTCCACTGTAAAGTCCATCCCCTGTAGGGAAATGGACCACCTGAGCAGTTTGGGGTTTTCACCCTTCATCTGATTAAGCCATAAGAGGGGCTTATGGTCGGTCTGAATCTTGAAGTGAGTACCAAACAAGTATGGTCTCAACTTCTTCAGGGCCCAAACCACAGCAAAGGCCTCCCTCTCGTTAGCTGACCAACGTTTCTCTCTGGGGGTCAGCCTTCTGCTAATAAAAGCAATGGGCTGGTCTTGACCATCTACATTAAGTTGTGAAAGTACAGCTCCCACTCCTAACTCAGAAGCATCTGTTTGGACAATAAACTCTCTTGAGTAGCCAGGACTCTTCAGGATAGGCGCAGAGCACATAGCCTTCTTCAGGTCATCAAATGCCTTTTGACAGTTTACTGTCCACTGAACCTTTTTGGGCATCTTCTTGGATGTCAGATCATTAAGAGGAGTCACAATGGATCCATAGTTCTTAACAAACTTCCTGTAGTACCCAGTCAGGCCCAAGAAAGCTCTGACCTGAGTCTGGGTAGTTGGAGGGGACCAGTCTTTTATGGTCTGGATCTTACTCTCCAGGGGTTGTACTTGGCCTCCACCTACAAGGTGCCCAAGTATACAACTTTACTCTGCCCTATCTGGCACTTGGTGGCCTTGATAGTGAGGCCTGCCTTTTGCAGAGCCTCTAGCACGTCCTTCAGTTGGACCAGGTGATCCTCCCAGGTGGAGCTGAAGACAGCAATATCATCCAGATATGCTGTGCAAAAGTCATCCAACCCAGTAAGGACTTGATTTACCAACATTTGGAAGGTGGCAGGTGCATTTTTCAAACCAAAGGGCATCACCACAAATTGGTAGTGCCCACCTGGGGTAGAAAATGCAGTTTTGGCTTTAGACTCCTCAGCTAACCTGATTTGCCAATAGCCAGCTGTCAAGTCAAATGTGCTCAAATATTTGGCAGAAGCCAACTTGTCAATGAGCTCATCTGCCCTTGGAATAGGGTGTGCATCTGTCCTGGTGACAGCATTGAGTCCTCTGTAATCCACACAGAACCTCATCTCTCTCTTGCCATCTTTGTTGTGAGGTTTGGGGACCAGAACCACTGGGCTAGCCCAGGGGCTCTCTGAAGGCTCAATAACACCTAGTTCCAGCATCTTTTGCACCTCAGTCTTTATATAGTCCCTGACATGGTCAGGTTGCCTGTAAATCCTGTTTTTCACAGGAAGACTGTCACCAGTGTCCACCACATGGGTACACCAGTTAGTCTGACTGGGTGTCAATGAGAACATATGTCTGAATGACTGCAAAACTTGCCTAGTCATTTTGCTGATGTTCAGTGAGGCTGCCATCTAAGGCCACACTATCAACTGAGCCATCCCCAGGGTTCTGAGTCAGCAGATCTGGGAGAGGGTCACTCTCTTCCTCCTGCCCCTCATCTGTAGCCGTGAGCAATACCATGTCTGCCCTGTCAACATATGCCTTCACTCTGTTAACATGGAACACCCTGTGGGGGCTCCTGGGAGTTCCTAGGTCCTCCAAGTAGGTAACCACTCCCTTCTTTTCCACAATAGTATGGGGTCCAGACCATTTTTCTTGGAGTGCTGCCGGGGCCAGTGGCTCCAACACCCATACACTCTGTCCAGACTGGTACTAAGTCAAGACAGCCTTTTGGTCATGCCAAGCTTTCTGTAATTCTTGGCTAGCCTCAAGGCTTTTGGATGCCTTCTCATATACTCAGCCATCCTGGAGCAGAGACCAAGTACATAGTCCACAATGTCTTGATTGAGCTTTCTGAGAGGTAACTCCCATCCTTCCCTCACCAAACATAGGGGTCCTCTTACAGGGTGCCCAAACAGCAATTCAAAGGGGCTGAAGCCAACCCCCTTTTGTGGGACCTCTCTGTAAGCAAACAGAAGGCAGGGTAGAAGGATATCCCATCTTCGCCTGAGCTTTTCAGGGAATCTTGTAATCATACCCTTTAGGGTCTTGTTTAATCTTTCAACAAGCCCATTGCACTGTGGATGATAGGGAGTGGTCAACTTGTAGTTGACACCACATTCCTTCCACATAGCTGTTAAGTATCCTGACATGAAGTTGGCACCTCTATCAGATACTACCTCCTTAGGAAACCCCACTCTGGAGAAAACTCCAAGTAAGGCTTTGGCCACAACAGGAGCTGTAGTGGTCCTAAGGGGAATTGCCTCTGGGTACCTGGTGGCATGGTCCACCACCACCAGTATGACTCTGTGCCCAGATGCTGTAGGGGGATCCAGTGGTCCTACAATATCAATCCCCACTCTTTCAAAGGGCACCCCCACCACAGGTAGTGGTATCAGGGGGGGGGGCCTTTGTGCTACCACTTGCTTTTCCACTGGATTGGCAGGTTACACAGGAGCGACAAAACTCCTTGGTGTCTTCAGACATGTGAGGCCAGTGAAAGTGAGGGACAAGCCTATCCCAAGTCTTCTTCTGGCCTAGGTGTCCTGCTAAAGGAATATCATGGGCCAAGGTAAGAAGGAAGCCCCTAAATTGCAGAGTTATAACAAACCTCCTGGTTAAACCAGGCTTGGGGTCTCTACCCTCTGAATAAAGGATCCCATCATCCCAATATACTTTATGGGTACCTTGAGCATTCCCAGCAGAAGGACAGGTTAACTGAGCCTGCCCCAAGTCTGCCCTAGAAGGTCCACCTGTCCCCAGAAACTCAACCTGATCAGGTTCACGTTCTTCAGGGACAGTTCCTTCAGGGGTCTCAAGATCATCTTCCTGTGAAGGCTGATCCTCACTTGCAGGCAGTTGGGTAGGCACAGCCTTTACCCTCCTGTTCTTCTTCTTGGAAGATGCTTGGTGCATTGTTCCAGGATCCAGGACCTGAGGTTCAGAGAGGCACTTGTTGGCCTGTGACCTGGTCACAGCAAGGACATGTGATGATATCCCTAACATCTCTGCATGAGTCTTGTACTCAACTTCTGACCATAGAGAGCTCTCCAGGTCATTGCCCAACAAACATTCAACTGGGAGATCAGCACTAACCACAACTCTTTTTAGGGCAGTTACCCCTCCCCAGGAAAAGTTAACAATTGACACACTATGTTTAGTAGTGACATTGCTGGCATTGGTCACCAGGTAATTATCACCTGGTATGTATTGTCCAGGGTCCACAAAGCTAGATGTCACCATAGTGACACTGGCACATGTGTCCCTGTATGCTTGAGCCACTTTTTCGTTAATTAAAGGTGTCTGTCTGTACTTGCCCAGATTACTGGGGCTGATAGTAGGGGGCAATTCTATTTCCCCATCACAAATCAGAACAGCCTGTGTAGGGGTTCTGACTAGGCCAGACTCTCCCTCAGTTCCCAAGGTGATACCTACTACCCCCTTAGTTTGTGGACCAA
Source organism: Lissotriton vulgaris (assembly GCF_964263255.1). Taxonomy (NCBI): domain Eukaryota; kingdom Metazoa; phylum Chordata; class Amphibia; order Caudata; family Salamandridae; genus Lissotriton; species Lissotriton vulgaris. The sequence continues at coordinate 151,456 of NW_028250927.1, read as the reverse complement.
CACTGCTAACTGTACTAGTGGGTGCAAGTGCCTTAGGGGCGCAGTGTTGGGGGCTCCACCATTTTTACACACACTGGTCCAGTGAGAGGTGTTTTTACATGTACTACACCAGGGTTTTCTTTGACCTTCTTTCTTCTTCTTCTTGGAAGTTTGCGACCTACCCTCAGTATTAGTAGGGGGCCCTGTTGAAGACTTCTGGACTTTAGCTTTCTGCTCCCCACCCTTCTGGTCTGTTTTCTTTTGGTCTGCACCCTGGTTCTGGTTCTTTTACTCAACCCTGGTTCTAACCCATTTGTCTGCCCTTTTTCCCAATTCTTGGGGAGAGGACAAATCTGAGTCAATCAGATGTTGATGCAACTGCTGGTTCTGACAATTATTTAAAATGTGTTCTCTCATAAACAAATTGTACAATTCTTCATAGTCTGTAACCTTACTTCCCAGCAACCATCCCTCCAGAGCCTTAGTGGCACATTCAACAAATTCAGACCAGTCCCGAGTCTGTGTCTTCTAGATCTCTCTGAACATTAACCTGTACTGTTCAGTGGGTAAGCCTAACCCATCAATTAGAGCTCTCTTCAGGACCAGGTAGTTTATAGAATCCCCATCACTATCTGTGAGGAGTCTGTCTCAGCCTCTACCTTCAAAGGAGAGCCAGAAGATTGCTGCCCACTGCTCCTGAGGGATCTGCTGTACTTTGCAGTCTCTCTCAAGTGCAGTCATCCATTTGTGGATATCATCCCCAGCTTTGTAGGGGGGCACAATCTTACTCAGGTTTCTACTGTCATAGGACCTGTCTTTATCCTTAGGGATAATGCTGCCACCAGTGGATCCTAATCCACCCTCTCTAGGCTGTCTTGCTCTAGCAAGTTTCTCTTGGGCCAGGGCATCTTCCAGTTCTCTCTTCTGGATTCTAAGCTCAGCCTCTCTCATGTTGGCCTCATGTTCCCTTCTCTGAGGGCTAGTCATCCGCCTTCTGGAGTGACCATGAGAACCTCTAGAAGCTTGGGAGGTATTGGATTCACCTGAGTGATTCATTCTCCTCCTTGGCTCCTGGTTAAGTTCACTTGGGGGTCTGGGTAAGGTCATCCTTAGCTCAGTCCCAAATACACTTAAGTTAGCCTGGCTAAGCCTGCTGGCGGGCACCTGACTAAGTCTACCATCATCAGAATCACTGCTCCCCCCTTTTGTCTCCTCTTCTTCTTCCTCCTCCTCAGGCTGAGTATCTCCAGTGACTTGGTCATACTCATCTATCTGGACAACAGGGACAGGGGTGTCAGTATTATCATTTCTGCGGGAGAGCCTCCTTTACCATTCTCTGTGGGGGCTGGTTTAGAGGTCTTTAGAGCTTCAGACTGGTCTAAAAGCCATCTGAGGTGGTCTGCTGTAGGGGTTGGACCTGTTTTGACGCTTCTTAAAGTACACAGCTGCCTCAGTTCTTTAAAATTGAACATAGCAAATTTGGAGGGTGCCTTTGGGGGTCACTCTCAACAGGGGCAGGTCCAGTGGACCCCTCTGCTCCAGACATTGCTCTAGTGTGGGTGGATATGTTGCAATCTACCTACACTGGTGTTTACCAACTAAACCTATCTAGTAGTTGTAGTCCGGGTGTGCTACTCCCTATCCTTTACAACAACTAAGTTCAGTAGAACTCAAGTATACTAGTCTTGTTTTAATATGTACCTAGCAGGTACCTGTATGATCTTTCAAATGATATTTTCAAAGATTTGTAATTGTAAAACAACAGCAAGCTCAAATCCCACCGCTGCCACCAATGTGAGAAGTTGGCCTGGTATATGATGCTCACTAGTTCTAGTGATCACCTTGTACCATGCCAAGCAACCCTTATGATGACTGGTTGTAAGCCAACCTTATAGACCAGCTATCCTAGTAGCGTGGACAAAGCAGTCTTAGGCTAAGCTCTGTAAAGGCATGTAAAGCAAGCTGTTTTACCATACACAATCCCCTTGAATACCAAATGAAAGGACACCACACACATATATATTGAAAATATATATATATGTATTTACTACAAATATCCCCTATACTGTTTATGAGCACAGAAGCAAATGCGATAAAACAACACACAGTTTAAATACACAAAAGTTGCACAATATGGATGAGCCCTAGGGGCCACCAAAACCATATACTAAAATAGTGGTATAAGAGTCACTATTGGAAAAGGAAATAGGCCTAGGGCCTGGGGAATCGCTGGAGCTGTTCGGGACTAACAGTAAAGAAGTCGGGAAAGGCCCGCGGGACTCGGGTGCAGCGCTTAAAGAAGACGCATACACCAATGCAATGTCAATGGTGCGTAAAAGTTACAAAGTTAGTGTTTAAGGAACCTTCCGACTGACCTAGAAGGACAACACTTTAGACCTAGGCACTAGAGGTGTGTACCAGTGTAGGAACACCAGCGTTGCTGAGTTACCTCACCCACAGGAAGCGGGTGCACAGGTGCGAAGTAGTGTCGGGTTTCGTCACACAGGTCGATGATGCCTGAAGATGAAGATGCTGCAGGTGGGTCGTTGAGGAGAGTTCCGGTGGATCCAAGGGTGGATCTGAATAGGTGAAGACCAGAAAGCAGAGGGGACAATGTTCAAAGTCAATAGCCAGTGACTACTGTGGAACCAGGATGGAACCAGGCAATGTCGGGTGCAAACAGGCGATGAGGTACAGCTTGTCTCCACAGCCACGTGGACACAAAGAGGTTGAGGACATCCAGGAGTCGATCACCAGCTGTTCCACAAAGGCTCTAGCTGATGGCGGTGTCGGTAACTTGATTGGAGCAAACAGGCCTTGGCTAATGCAAGCCACGCTGGAAGTGAAGAAAGCTTGTTACTTGGACCAGCCAGGTCAGAGCGGGTGCTCCTTTTCAGGGGACCGAGGGCCAGTATGGCGCAACCAGACCAGTGGTGTTGTTTGTAGGTTTCCTTGCCAAGATGGCCACTAGCCACGTGGCAAGTGACCGGGATGGCGCATCGAGTGGCAAAGTGCAAAAGGGACCCCCGCAGATCGTGGAGATGCTGGGGGGCTGATCTTCGGTGCAAATGCTGCTCGGTGGTGGGGCTTCTCAAACAACAAAGCACAGCATCAAGGGTGCCTTGGGTGCTGCGCAGTCATCTTCTCGAGGGTCTTTCAAGAGTTCCGGTCTCAAGTCTCTCGGTGCCTCCACGGGTCTCTTCTTTTCAGGGACTGTGGATCGGGCTCTGAGATGTCAGGGAATCCAGGTCTTGTTGGGCTCTGGGCTCGGGCTCCAGCAGGAGGCGGCGGCAAAGCAGACATCGAGTTGCTGGTTGGTACCTGTATTCACAGGTTGGTCACTCCTTGGCCACAAGGGAGATTCTCTTCAGTCTTCTGTGCAGCAGAATGTCAAAGTCCAGTTTTCTTCTTAGTTTCAAGTCGAGTTCAGGATGATCTGAAGTCTTAAGACACAGCTCCTACTCTTATTACAAATCTGGGGGCCGGATCACCTGCTAGGTCCCTCCTCTGGTTGGGACCAGGAAGGGGGGTGGTTACACCCCCTTTCCTTTTGTCCAGCTTCACACCAGGGCTGGGGCTGGTGAGCCCCAGCACCGGTTTGAACTGGCTTATGCACAGGGACACCTTGTGTGCCCTAGGCATGGCTGATTCTATTCAGCCCCGTCCTACCCAATACACAAAATCCTGTCTGGTGAGGAAATAGAAAATTTTACGTGGCCAGTGTGTCCCCAACATGCACCCTATGTATGTACATATCTCCCATATATGTCCATGTCACCGTGCAATTCCCTCTTCATGCCTGTAATAATAATGCCTCTGCATTTCCGTCCAATGTTAGCATGTCAGTTATCAGGCCCTCCATGAATGAAACGTTAATTCTGCACTGAGGCCTAGGTTGCCAATGCATTTACATGGTGCACGTTTAAAAGTCGAGATGAACTCGTTTTTGTGGCTCAGCCGAGCCAGGACCCGAATTCAGGCTAGTGAAGTAGTGTGGCTCACTGGTTAGAGGCGGCAGACCCGAGAGCAGAGGACGGCCTGGGACCAGGGTTCGATTCCCGACGCGGCAGGTTTCTGGACCAGGGTCAGCGGACTCGATAATTCTCTCGCCTTGGTGCCCACTCTGATCAGCGATCACACTCGGCAACTCTGGGCATTAGCTTGCCTCATCTTCACTAACGGCCCCACCAGACCGCTGGGGATGCCTGGTCTCACCCTGGAGATACCCACTAAGGGACCATCTCTCAGGGAAGCCAGGAATGGTTTCGCAGCGGTCGAAGCGCGGAGATACTCCTCCGGGAGTCAATCCTAGCGCTATATAAACCTGCAATTAATTAATTAATGCCTCCTGACACTCTGAAAGCTGCAGTTTAGCTATGTATCCCTGACCTCTCACATACTTCCTGCTCAGCCGAGAGGTGCCCAGCCTGGCCTGCCAAGACAGTATTTTGCCTACAGTTATCTGCTCTGCTCCACAGAAACACATTCCTGTCTAATGAAAAGGGTAAACATATTCCGCCTGCAGAAGATAGGGCCTAGCCTTTCTGTCTCCATCCAAGTGATTTACAGAACCCGAATCCATAGAAGGCCCATGGCCCCACGTAATGCACGAAGAAATATAGGCACACACCAGCATTTAGTGATGAACAGCCTTTGCTCCAGCGACCTTTAAGTCAGATAATACATCCTCCAAACTAAAGATATCAGATAATATCAGAAGTGCAGGTCGTCCTGACATCCAAGACTCCTCTACTAGCACAAAAGTCAGCTCCCCCCAGCTTTCCCCAGTTACACGTCAATTCCACGTCATGACCAATTTGCGCACAAGTAGGGTAAAGGTTCCTGCTGACCATGCAGACCCCCTCCATGTATCCACCCACCTATGACACACCTATGACTCATCAAGTGAACACCCACGTGTACGCCTTCTTACACGCCCTTTCTCACGCCCATGTGCTCTTATCTCTCTTGCACTTGCTCCGCCTGGAGCGCTCCGCCTTCTCTATCCAAGTCAATGTATGTTTTAACTATATATAATGTGTTCTGTGAATAAAGATTCAGATGACGATCCTTCCTGATCCCTAGTGGTGATGGAACCCGATTCTCCCTTAACTCGAGTTACTGAATTAAAGCCCTTCTGAATCGGACACCACGGACTCTGCCTCTCATTATATGCATGATCCTTATTAATGTATAGAAATTCTGACAGGGTAATTAATTAATTTACCACCTAATCTGGCGCCCGAACAGGAACCAGTCCCCTTCCCCACGCGCCGGCGATGTAGGTCCAGCCCCCTGCCCCCTTCTACAGCCGTGACGGACTTCAAGTGTACACGACAGTGGGACTTCCTGCCTACTCCCTCAGGCCCACGGAGGAGACGGAGACTGCGACCAGGCATCCACACGAGGCGGTGAGGATCGAGGACCATCCTAACCAGAGCCCAAGCCGAGAGAGCAAGGTCCGAGGTATCCCGAGGCCCACCTGTTCCGAGGCGCATGCGCAGCAGTAGCAGCAGTAGCAACAGTAGCAGTCACGCAGTATCGAGTTTCCGAGGCCTTCAGTTCTGCTTCCCGATGAGTACCGTTATTGGGAACACATAGAGACAGGTTCATTTATTTGAGCCCGGTAAAGACGTGTCTGGGTACACAGATACGGTAAAGACGTGTCCATTTCGGTGGACGCGGTAAAGACGGGTCTCTTTACGAGACCGGTATGGTTGTACTGTTTTGCAGTACATAAAGTAAACAGTTTTTCAGGATCATGTTTTTTTTTTTTCTCTATTGTACTAGTTATGATGTATCTGTTTTTAGTGTTTTAATGTTGTAGTGTGAATGGTTGTTTCCAGTCTATTCTTGTGTATATTGTGTTTTCGTTAAAGTTAAGTTCCAACATGCCACTGTTTTCGAAATTACGTCAGATAGGGATCAGGAAAGGGATACTCGAAGAGGCAGTTCCCGTCCCGCCTAGGGACACACCTGGTCATTTCATGTACCAGAAGCATGGGCTAGATGCCATACTGTTTTTAGACTGATGGGTAGATTACACGAAGGGTCTGGAGAGAAGTATAGATGGCCTGCCTCAGGAACATGGGATGCTGATTGCATTATGAGAGTAGAGGAAGCACTATGGAAAAAGAAAGTTAGACAGTCCCAGAAAGATGCCATTGAGTTATGGCGTAAAGAAGCACATAGGAGAGCAGAGAAAGAATTCCACAAAGCAGAGAGAAGTAAAGAAGCAGCAGAAAAAGCCAGAGAAAAGAACTAAAGGAAGAAGGGGAACGGGTCAAGGCAGAACAAGCAGATAGAGAAAGAAATGCCCTTATCAAAGGCATGTATCCTGTCCTCGCTGAAGGACTAGCTAAAGTGACCCCGGAAGTACCCGGTAATTTGCCGCCACCACTGATCCCAACTAAAGTACGTAGTCATAAACAGACAGCAGCTGAGGTTTTTCTTTCCTCCTATTTAGAGGAGCCTGCTCCGGATTATGTTAATGCAGGTTTCCCTCCTCCTCCTCCTCCTCCTGGCAATAATCCTTTTCTCCCCCTGCCCGCATCACAGGAACAGCTTACACAAGTGCGGCCTTCAGTGACAGTGACAGTGAAAGACGATTTAGGACAAGGGGCAGTGGGAGGGGGGCCCACAACAACGCCGCAAACACCGCCACCAACACGAGCACTGCAAGAGCTAGGATTACAACGAACGCCACATTAGAACGGGGGAGGGACCCAAGAGTATACATGAGGCCATGGAACAAAGAAAGGTGGAGGTTCAACGCGCAATTTTACGTTTTTTAATTAATTGTCTGATTAGGGAACAAGACCAGCCAGATAAAGGAGTAACTAGAGGTATGACTGATTGGAGTGACAACATAGCTGCCGGTAAACATGATACAATGGCAAAGATAGAATGCATGTACAGGAAAATACGAAAAGAAATTCTAAATTTACACAGGAAAGAGTCTGACGAGAAATAGGACGACTTAGCATCAGATGATGCTGAGCCCGAAACAGAGGAAATGGATAAAATGAATTACGTAGGCAGAGCAAGACAGTTTGACAGGCCCAAGTGCCTCGGCTACAGTAAACATGGACCTCCCATACCAGAAAGATATTCTCTTGAACATCTATTCCAAGCTACCGAGAATGCACTGAAAAGACAAGCAGGGGGCGGGCGGTAGACCCCACACTATACACGAACAGGAACTAGCCCGGTCAGCCGTTCAATGGGTGACTAATTCTAACATATATAACAGTGACGTAGTGGCTCAGACCTTTTTGAGCCTTCCCCCGGAAGAACAGCGTTTGGCTGGTGTTTACATGGTTCAACATCTGATCACGTTGTACGAGAGTCAACGTTCTGATCCCGGTCCCTTGTACAAATTACTTGACGATATACTCCTAGAGAGATGGATAGGCCTAGGTACCGAATTAATTAATGTCCTTCTAGACCAACGACATAAGTACTTGACTTTTCTGACCACGCACTTGATTCCTGCCCCACACCACGACAGAAAGATTTTACACATAGACAGACAGAACCCCCTACGAGAGGTACATCCCGTCAAAAATGCTTACAATGAGCTTCAACGAGTCTATGTTTACACACCCTTGACGAAGATAGAAATACTGGAAATGAAAAAGTTGCTGCCCTGCCATGATAAAGACCCAGGGGGATTCCACCGTGAATTAAAAGACATTCTCCGCATAGGGGATTACACATACGCTGACATCATTAAATTATTAAAAGTACTGTTACCGTCCGGCATTAGCTTAAAGAGAAAGACTGGGAGGTGGGAGAGAAAAAGATAAATTGGACAGAATTGGAAACAGAGGATAAAGGCCGGCACCCTGGTGTTGGTCTTGGGGAAAAAGCTAAAGAACTACCTGAACTCTTGATACAGGTCCTGCCGAGATTATTGGTTACTAAAAAGGAAGATTGGGATGCTATTTCAGCATGTAAACAGAAACAAGACGAAGACACCAGTGATTTTTATTCTAGATTCGAAAAATGTTTTACAATTAATAGTGGCCTTAAGCCAAATAGTGAATCGTATCCACATCTTTTTGTGAGTAAATTAGTAGAGAATTCCTTACCCCCGATCAAGAATAGAGTACTGAAGGTTGAGAGTACCTGGCAAGCAAATAGCCCTTCACAGATGTTGCAAATGTTACAATACCACCAGAACAGAATTAGAGAGGAACAGGAACATGAAAAGAGACGCATGAAAGATACGAAAATGAAAGTGCTAGTCGCACAATCAGTACCAGCTGATGGGCATAAAAAGGGCACGGCACCTGTTAAAGGGAACTGTACTTATTGTAAGCAACCAGGTCACTATGTAAATGAATGTGCTGTCCTGAAACATAATATAGCTACAGGCAAGACAAAAGAAAGGCCGCATCCTCCCAGACAGAATAGCACCCCACAGAACACGCAAACGCCACAGAACACTCAACAGACAGTAACGCTACCCTCACCCATAGCTGCCACACAACATGTCACGCAACAAATGTACCAGTACGCACAGTCAGACTATCCAGAATATCAACAGTACTCATGAAATAGCCTAGAGAGGGAGGTTGGCTTGCCCCTTATTGAGGTTCCTGTAGATCAAGAAGGTCCCTATGTACATATTGGGAAAAGACAGAAAATGTCTGATTGACACAGGGGCGAGCAGAACTACCATCAGTCATGACGAGGTTCCAGGGGCACCCCTCTCAGGCTCACAGAATATTTCCCTGGGATTTTCAGGAAAGCCTATTGTTAACGAAGTGTCAAAGCCAGTTTCCCTAGGAGTCGGTCCATTGTCCCGTACTACAGACTTGTTACTGACTAAGTCATGTCCAGAAAATATGCTTGGTATAAAGACCTTGAAAGAACTAGGAGCAGTGATTTGTTGTTCTCCGGAAGGAGTGCGATTGTTTTTACGTGATTTTAAAGGACATTATGTGTTGAAAGATTTTGATCCCAGACTCCAGAAAGTACCACAGCATTTATGGGCACAAAGTCCGACTGATGTAGGTTACATGCACATTACGCCACACCGTGTCACTCTCAAACCAGGAGTAGTACTGCCACGAATCCGACAATACAAGTTACCACCTGATGTCGTAGTAGCATTACTGAAAATTGTTGACGAACTCATTGCACAGCAAGTGGTATACCTTGGACACTTGCTGTCTAAGAGGGGTAGACAGCTGACAAAAGACCGCATTCAGTAAATTGCAAATCTTTCACAGCCCAAGACACAAAAGGAAGTACGGGCCTTCATTGGCCTCACTTCTTACTGCAGACAATGGATTCCCCAGTATGCATATCTAGCAAAGCCACTCATACAGTTAACGATTCAGAAAAGGGGGTGGTGATGAACAGAGTGTCTGAATTAAGCAGACCACTCTTACCCAGTCCAAAGATCAGGGCTTGATCCATCACCGTTATTTATCTCACTACACCATCCCAGCTCAGAACCTGGCTATATGCAAATCAGTCTGTCCCTGGCCCAGTGCATCATGGGAACAGGGCAGACTAAACTACCAAGCCAATTCTTTACCAGAAAGGAGACAAGCTACCGGGGACCGGTTTCTGGCATTTCAGCCGTCTTTGGCCTGGCTTGCTTGAATCCAGATGATGCAGTGAGAAAGGGACTCATGTCTGAGTATACCCTGCCACACCTATAGTGGCCAAAAATGATTCAGAAAAGGGGGGTGGTGATGAACAGAGTGTCTGAATTAAGCAGACCACTCTTACCCAGTCCAAAGATCAGGGCTTGATCCATCACCGTTATTTATCTCACTACACCATCCCAGCTCAGAACCTGGCTATATGCAAATCAGTCTGTCCCTGGCCCAGTGCATCATGAGAACAGGGCAGACTAAACTACCAAGCCAATTCTTCACCAGAAAGGAGACAAGCTACCGGGGACCGGTTTCTGGCATTTCAGCCGTCTTCGGCCCGGCTTGCTTGAATCCTAATGATGCAGTGAGAAAGGGACTCATGTCTGAGTATACCCTGCCACACCTATAGGGCCAAAAATGATTCAGAAAAGGGGGTGGTGATGAACAGAGTGTCTGAATTAAGCAGACCACTCTTACCCAGTCCAAAGATCAGGGCTTGATCCATCACCATTATTTATCTCACTACACCATCCCAGCTCAGAACCTGGCTATATGCAAATCAGTCTGTCCCTGGCCCAGTGCATCATGGGAACAGGGCAGACTAAACTACCAAGCCAATTCTTCACCAGAAAGGAGACAAGCTACCGGGGACCGGTTTCTGGCATTTCAGCCGTCTTCGGCCCGGCTTGCTTGAATCCTGATGATGCATTGAGAAAGGGACTCATGTCTGAGTATACCCTGCCACACCTATAGTGGCCAAAAATTATTCAGAAAATGGGGTGGTGATGAACAGAGTGTCTGAATTAAGCAGACCACTCTTACCCAGTCCAAAGATCAGGGCTTGATCCATCACCGTTATATATCTCACTACACCATCCCAGCTCAGAACCTGGCTATATGCAAATCAGTCTGTCCCTGGCCCAGTGCATCATGGGAACAGGGCAGACTAAACTACCAAGCCAATTCTTCACCAGAAAGGAGACAAGCTACCGGGGACCGGTTTCTGGCATTTCAGCCATCTTCGGCCCGGCTTGCTTGAATCCTGATGATGCAGTGAGAAAGGGACTCATGTCTGAGTATACCCTGCCACACCTATAGTGGCCAAAAATGATTCAGAAAAGGGGGTGGTGATGAACAGAGTGTCTGAATTAAGCAGACCACTCTTACCCAGTCCAAAGATCAGGGATTGATCCATCACCGTTATTTATCTCACTACACCATCCCAGCTCAGAACCTGGCTATATGCAAATCAGTCTGTCCCTGGCCCAGTGCATCATGGGAACAGGGCAGACTAAACTACCAAGCCAATTCTTCACCAGAAAGGAGACAAGCTACCGGGGACCGGTTTCTGGCATTTCAGCCGTCTTCGGCCCGGCTTGCTTGAATCCTGATGATGCATTGAGAAAGGGACTCATGTCTGAGTATACCCTGCCACACCTATAGTGGCCAAAAATTATTCAGAAAAGGGGGTGGTGATGAACAGAGTGTCTGAATTAAGCAGACCACTCTTACCCAGTCCAAAGATCAGGGCTTGATCCATCCCCGTTATTTATCTCACTACACCATCCCAGCTCAGAACCTGGCTATATGCAAATTAGTCTGTCCCTGGCCCAGTGCCTAATGGGAACAGGGCAGACTAAACTACCAAGCCAATTCTTCACCAGAAAGGAGACAAGCTAAAGTAAACATATACACAGATTCACAGTATGCCTTCAGGGTCGTTCACGACTTCAGAGTTTTATGGCAGGAGAGAGGTTTCCTGACCTCTCATGGGGCAAAAATTCAGCATGTCCCCTGATTCAGGCTCTGTTAGAAGCTATACACTTGCCAACAGCCATAGCCATCATGAAATGCAAAGCACATACGAAAGTCACTGACACCATTTCCCAGGGTAACGACCTGGCAGAGCGAACAGCTAAACTTACAGCCCAGACTCCAACAGACACGACAAAGACAGAAGTACCATCACTGACGAATTGCATGACAGTCAGGGATCCCTCACAAGATGTACTCGACATACAGACACATGCCACTCCAGACGAGATAAAGAAATGGACTGAACAAGGAGGGGTCCAGACTGACCAGGGTTGGATGACAAAAGGCAAAGCTACATGGTTTCTTCCTGACTCTATGGTTCAAGTCATCATAAACACAGCACATAGTCCTGCACACTTAGGAGAAAAGGCTATGCTAGACAGTTTACAGAATATTTGGTTCAACAAGCACCTGCGTGCAGCAGCAAAACAGAAAGTACGTACCTGTATGATCTGTTGCCAGTTCAATCCAGGCAAAGGCATTCCAGTGGAACAAGGTGGATTTCATCCTCCTGACCACCCTTTTGAAGTCCTCCAGATGGATTATATCCAGATGGACATATGTCGGGGATATAAATATGTCCTAGTAGTTGTATGTGCACTTTCTAGATGGACAGAAGCTTACCCAGTCCCAGATTACACTGCTGTAACAACTGCCAGGCAGTTGGTTCGAGGGTTCTTTCCACGTTATAGATTGCCCCGTGTCGTGTACTCAGATAACGGTCAGCCATTCTCCTCTGAATTAATAAAACAAGTATCTCTTCTGTTAGGGTACCAGTGGAAATTCCATTGTGTACGACACCCAGAGGCAGCAGGCCTTGTTGAGAGACACAATCAAACACTTAAGACAAAATTAGCGAAAGTCTGTGCAGAAAAAGGCGTGGATTGGATGGTAGCCTTGCCGGTTGCCCTCTTTTACATGCGTATGGTAGCTCATTCCAGAACAGGACTGTTCCCTTACGAGGTGGTTTTTGATAGACCGCCGAATATGTGGGGTACGCCTATGTTAAAAAGAATTACCGATGTTGACAGTAATATGCTGACAGATTACCTGGCTTCCTTGATGTCTGCACTCCTCTCTTGTCGTTCACAGGTTGCAGCCGCCTTCCCCGACAACACCGAAGTTAAGGAACACTCCATCGTTCCAGGAGATGTTGTACTGGTGCGGAATTTTGATCGTTCAAGTCCTCTCGAGCCCCGCTGGCGAGCACCGAAGCTAGTACTGCTTACAATGAGGACCGCCGTCAAGGTCGAGGGAAGGAAGGGCTGGATCCATGCCCAACACATAAAAAAATTCCATGGACACCGAACTGTAATCGAAACTAAGGACTGCCCCGGGACCATTGACTCAAAGCCCCCTTTACTAGAAAAGACTCCGCAACAGGAGTATAGGTCAAAGTTACGGTCTAGTAAGTCAGACAGCGTTTAATTGTTTAAGTCCACCCTGTGGTGAATCGGTTAGACAGGTTCCTGACATGTATAAGATCGTAGACCAGAATAATAGACAGAGAGATAAGAAAGAGAAATACTGCAAGACCTTACGCAGCAGATGCATAGTAACTCTGATCATTATGTTTCTTCTAAGTATATCGATTATATGTATAAGCTTGACGCTACATGTTTTCTTTCCTCCTCTTGGTTCACATATACATTCTCCCTTTAACGACACTGTAGAGCACACATTCAGTGATCTGCCACCCCATGAACTGTCATATCGACTAGCACTGCGCAACAATACTTTTATTCGCATGTTGCACCATTCTCATCAGACCAGCAATGTAACAAATTGCTGGGTATGTGGCCGACTCCCACCTTATCAGAAAACGAAGGGAGTTTTGCCCCTCTTTCCTTTCCCGTACTCGCACAATGGTTCGTGCGGAGCATGGTTTGCTTTAATGTCATCACAAGACAGAACGTTCACAGATTCCCGGAGTGAAGGGATTTGGGGAGATTTAAATAAAGTAATGAATGAGACATGTTTTCCAGACGAAGATCGTCTTCCCCAGAGAAAAGGAACAGATCTAGAAAATGAAGTGTACGAACAAGGAAATGCTTCCCTTAACTTTATGATTCTGAATGTCCAGTCCGAGAAAAATACAGGTTCACCGTTCATAACAGTCTTACCAGTAAAAGGTGAATTATGCGTTAGAAAGAAAGGCTCAGTGCATTTAGGACACAGTGATTGTAATACTGTGGTCGAGTTTAATGATAAAGGAAAATCTACTTTCAAAGCTTCCCGCCATTCCTATTTCATTTGCGGTCAGACAGCCTATGTGCGTCTGCCCTTAGACTGGGGTGGGACGTGTTATATAGCGTTCCTACTGCCACCCGTTTTTCTAGCTCCATCCCATTATCATAAAGATTCCCGACTAGTACATGTTAGACACAAGAGGGAGACTGATTCCCCAGTTGTCGATCAGACTGAGACAGCTTTGGGGCAATATTCAGATTTCAATAAAGGAATCTTTTTTTCATAGGGCCCGTCCAAAACAGTAAATTAATACGCAGGTTAACAAGAACACTTGAAGCAGTAGTGAATGAGACTACTTCTGCCCTGGCTAACTTGACCGAGGAGCAGTCTGCTATGAGACTTGTTGTTCTTCAAAATCGCCTTGTTCTTGACGTCATCCTGGCAGATAGGGGCGGGCTTGTAGAGTGATCGGCTCCAGTTGTTGTGTGTTTATTCCTAATAACGCGCCATCCGTGTACGCAGCAATAACAAGACTCCATAAGATAGCTCACGATATACACCAAAATCCAGGCACATGGACTTGGTCCGGTTGGCTCTGGAGTGTAATATCAGCTTGGGGATGGAAAGTATTGTCGTTCCTAGGAATAATACTACTAGCTATATTCAGTTGCTGTCTCTGTCTGCAATGTGGCCCAGCGATTTGCGGCTTGTGTGCCACTGCCTGTATTCCCCGTCCACGTATACAAAAGAAAAAAGACGAGCCAATGATGCTGTATGATCAGATATATGGTATCATGAACATAGATGTGTCTTGAAGGGCACAGTAAGGGACAAGGAGGGAATGAGGAAATAGAAAATTTTACGTGGCCAGTGTGTCCCCTACATGCACCCTATGTATGTACATATCTCCCATGTATGTCCATGTCACCATGCAATTCCCTCTTCATGCCTGTAATAATAATGCCTCTGCATTTCCCTCCAATGTTAGCATGTCAGTTATCAGGCCCTCCATGAATGAAACGTTCATTCTGCACTGAGGCATAGGTTGCCAATGCATTTACATGGTGCATGTTTAAAAGTCGAGATGAACTCGTTTTTGTGGCTCAGCCGAGCCAGGACCTGAATTCAGGCTCCATGCCTCCTGACACTCTGAAAGCTGCAGTTTAGCTATGTATCCCTACAGTTATCTGCTCTGCTCCACAGAAACACATTCCTGTCTAATGAAAAGGGTAAACATATTCCGCCTGCAGAAGATAGGGCCTAGCCTTTCTGTCTCCATCCAAGTGATTTACAGAACCCGAATCCATAGAAGGCCCATGGCCCCACGCAATGCACGAAGAAATATAGGCACACACCAGCATTTAGTGATGAGCAGCCTTTGCTCCAGCGACCTTTAAGTCAGATAATACATCCTCCAAACTGAAGATATCAGATAATATCAGAAGTGCAGGTCGTCCTGACATCCAAGACTCCTCTACTAGCACGAAAGTCAGCTCCCCCCAGCTTTCCCCAGTTACACGTCAATTCCACGTCATGACCAATTTGCGCACAAGTAGGGTAAAGGTTCCTGCTGACCATGCAGACCCCCTTCATGTATCCACCCACCTATGACACACCTATGACTCATCAAGTGAACACCCACGTGTACGCCTTCTTACACGCCCTTTCTCACGCCCATGTGCTCTTATCTCTCTCGCACTTGCTCCGCCTGGAGCGCTCCGCCTTCTC
This sequence comes from Lissotriton vulgaris, assembly GCF_964263255.1. Classification (NCBI taxonomy): domain Eukaryota; kingdom Metazoa; phylum Chordata; class Amphibia; order Caudata; family Salamandridae; genus Lissotriton; species Lissotriton vulgaris. The sequence goes on along the minus strand of NW_028250927.1, from coordinate 136,130 downwards.
TATCCAAGTCAATGTATGTTTTAACTATATATAATGTGTTCTGTGAATAAAGATTCAGATGACGATCCTTCCTGATCCCTAGTGGTGATGGAACCCGATTCTCCCTTAACTCGAGTTACTGAATTAAAGCCCTTCTGAATCGGACACCACAGACTCTACGTCTCATTATATGCATGATCCTTATTAATGTATAGAAATTCTGACAGGGTAATTAATTAATTTACCACACTGGGGTGGTGCTTGCACCTCCCAAGGCAGGAAACCTTTTGTCCAAGTCTCCCTCGCTGGAAGGACTCCCAGCAACAGGAGGTCAGACTTGTGTCTGTGGTGGCAGCATCCATTTTGTGATGCTGAGGCTCTACTTTAACTTTAACCGGGGTTCAGGTTATGTACATGTCGTGTCCCTCTAGAAGGGTGGAATGCTACCCCTGTCGCCAGAACTGGTGAGGGGGTAGTATTCCAATTTGTATGACACCTTACTCGACATGTTTTGATAAAGCCAAACCAAAGTTAGCAAATAACCGCGAGGATTATAATGCACTTAAGAGTATATGGTATGGCAATATCCCGGAACAGCTAAGGGAGTTGTTCCTGACAACTGCAGACAGTCTCAGCTCGTGCCAGAGCACCATCTCACATGAAACCAAGCACTCTGCCTCCAGGATTGTAGAGGCCTTCCATGAATGAATGAATGAATGAATGAAAATGGATTTTTTGAGCGCGAATTGCTGCCCTGAGGCGTCCAAGCGCTAGAGGAAACCAGATGGAAGTATGAATGAGGTTAGCAGACTGGGAGCAGGGGGGTGGAGCTGAATTGTTAAGGCAATTTGAACAGATGTGTTTTTAATTGTTTGCGGAAGGAGGCGAGGTCAGGGTTTGATCTCAAATAAAGAGGAAGGGCGTTCCAGATCTTAGAGGCGTTGAAGGTGAACATCCTTCCGCCTGCTCTTGTCCTTTTAATTCTGGGGACTGTTGCCAGAAAGGCCTGGCTAGAGCGCAAGTCTCTGCCTGGACGATATTGACTAACTAGGCTACGCATGATTTGGGGCCCCGAGTCCCAGAAGGCCTGGTGAGCAATACACATTGCTTTGAAGAGTGACTCTCTTACGCACTGGAAGCCAGTGTAGGCTGGTCAGCGCCTCATTGACTGAGGTTCTGCAAGGGATTTGCAGTAGAGTACGGGCAGCACAGTTTTGTACCAGTTGTAGTCTCTTCAATGTGTACTCTGGGGCACCCAGATAGAGGGCGTTGTTAGAGTCCAATCGTGACTGTATTATGCCCTGTATGACTGTTTGCTTTGCCTCCATTGGGAGCAAAGGGAGAACTTTCTTCAATGTCCTGAGTAGTCCAAAGCAGGTGGCGGAAAGCTTTGTGGCCTGGTTGTTAAGGGAAAGATTCCTGTCCAGCCATACCCCTAGGCTTTTGATGTTTTCTTTCGGAGCCGGGGGGGGGGGCCGAGACAGGTGGGCCATAGTGAGTTGAAGAAGGTCGGATCAGCCGGGCCCAGGAGCATAAGCTCCGATTTGTCACCGTTGAGCTTTAGTGATGACAGAGTCATCCAGGCCTTCACCTCCTCAAAGCATTTTGTTAGACCACCTGAGAGTGGATGTTGAGCCTCCTGCGCTAATGAGACCACCAGCTGGGTATCGTCCGCATAGGAAATGATCTTAACTCCATACGGACAAACTACCTCAGCCAGTGGCCTCATGTAGATATTAAAAAGCGCGGGGCTTAAAGAGGAGCCCTGGGGGACTCCACACTTCAGGGGTATGCTGGAGGAGACTGTCTGTCCGTCAAACACCTGGAACGACCTGTTACTTAGGAAGGATTTTAACCAGAGCCAGGCCTTGTCCACAATGCCGACACTCGACAGGAGGTTCAGTAAGGTGTTATGACTGACTGTGTCGAACGCCGCGCTGGGATTCCATAGGAGTGGCTCATAGGTTAACATGTGTCCAGTTAGGTTAGATATAGGTATACTATATCTAAACAAGAGGTGATTACACACACTTACCCCAGCTGATAGATCAGCCAGTTGTGTCAAATATGGAGGCCAGGACAGAGGTGGCACAATACATGCTGCCGCCCCTGGTAGGCCTTGGATACACCTATGGCCTGGGTACCTAGGGTACACTGTTACAGGGGCCAATAAGGTGAAACAGTTCCAATTTGTAATGCATGTAGAGTGCATTGGCATTAATTTAGAGAGAGAACAGCAGGCTGTGGGTCTGATTAGCAGGCCCACAGCCACATTAAGTCATAGACCAGTGAAGCAAAAAGCAAAAATTTTGGGTGACCATAGGATAGCAGACCCTACTCTCCTACATTAGGTTTGGGTGATTGTGTGCTCTCTGTGTCTGTGTGTTTGGGTGAATGTGCTGGTGTGTGTGTGTGTGCTGCGGACAGGTAGGGTGATAGGAATTGTGGATGGTGCAGAGGCAGGAGGGGTGAGGGACTGTTGGAGGAGGGATACTGCTGCCATCAGGGAGGAGGCCATGGACTGATTGGTCCTCTGAAGGGCAGATATGCCAAATGAGATGCCCTCCATGAGCGACACCAGTTGTGTCAATACACTGATGTGTGCATGGAGGACACTCAGCATTGATGTTTGTCCCAGATGGATCTGTTTGAGCATGTCCACAGACTCCACACTCAGGGCAGCAAGGGACACAGGGGCAGGGGGTGCGGTGCCAGGCATGAAAGAGACATGCTCCCGAACACGGGAGCTGCCACGGACCTCTGGGATGGGAGCCGAGGGGAGGGTGGTGGTGGTGGCAGGAACAGCCTCACTATCTGTGCTTTGCTGGCTGCTGATACCCGCCTCAACAAGGGAGTCATCTTCTGAGCTGCTGTGGTCCTCAGCCGAGGTGGATGGTGCTGAGGACTCCTCGGTGTGGCTCCACTCACCCATCGTGTCACTGGGTCCCTCTGACACCTCAGTTGATGGCCCAGGTTGGCTCTGTGCCTCCTCCAGTTCCTTGGACCTGTCTCTTGTGCCCGTGGATATATCTGCATATAAGTCGGAAAAAAAGGCCCACATTAGTCGGCTGCACTGACTGCACACAACACAGTGAATGCAGCACATTACAGGGCATGCACTGGCATCCTCAGCTGATAATTGCTCAAAATGCCCACACTGGTGTACATAGGGCAACAGCCACTCTGAACAGCAATCATGGCACCCATATCCCTCCTGGACCTGTACCAATATGTCTGTTGCATGCTGGCTGAAAATACCCCAAAGTGCACACATGGACCACCTACACAGTTTTTGGACTTGCAAATGACCATGTAAAAGTTCATTACTATACACACACATCACATCACATCACATGCCAATCACTCAGTACAGGTGTCAGAATGAATGGATGGCTAGAGGCACATTTCACAATCTTGTGATGCCTAGCAGCACCACACACAATGATGTCCTCACATCCTGAATGTCAATGGAGCACCTTTGATTCCAATGCAGGATCCCTCTTAGCAAGTCAATGCCCTGGCACAGACATGCATGGTAAGTCAGTCTTTACTGCCACATGTCATAGGGGCCGGGCATCCGGACAATATCAGTCTGCACTGTGTCACATACCAAACTCTGCAGCTGACAAGTGCACAGGTCCCTCCCCTGCCAAACACTGTTCTTGGACAATGATGAACCCACATCACTCAAATCAGACATATGAGTGAATGCAAACACAACTACCTGAACATGAGCACCTCACAGTCTGCTGCAAATGACACACAGCTGCGTGAAAGTCACTGTTGCATACAGCATTGTTCACAGTCAAGTGACCGCAACCTTATATGTTGCACAGGTATCATCCCCATAGTCACAACTCAGATATCCTCCTGACACTAAAATCCTCAACACATCAGTTGCCACAAAAAGGAAGCCACACCACAATGACATTGTGTCAGACACCTGATGGGACATTTCAGGAAGCACAATCAGTAGGTCCATACACATGAGTGTGAGTACAAAGTCTCCCAATGCCCTGGAGTGGGCATGACTACCAAGGTAAACCTGAAACAGTGTATAGGCCTGGACAGTAGGCAGGTGTCTGGGCTAGTGTGACATACTTGATATACATACTCCTGAGGACACTTCATGGACTCACCTGCTGCATGGGTGTATTTTAAAAACCCAAACACACATGTGGTAAGCCAGACCAGCATTTGGAACACATATGAAAGGCGCCCACAGAACACATGTCAGAGACCAGGCATGGTGTACACAATAGACCCACACACATCAGAGTCACAGGAACATATGCTGTACAGGACCTTCAGCATGGCAGACTGCAGGGACACAGTGCCCAAGTGAAGAAAGTCACAGACTGTAGGGGCCACAACTGTGAATCAGATGAGGGGTGTGACTCATGCGATTGAGGGACATGAATCCAGGACTACAAAGCCAACATAATGTGGAAGCATGACCAGGCCAAAAGACTGCAAATAGCATGTCAGACATGTTCACAGATTCAGCATGGACTTACCCACTCCTTGCTGCTGTCTGTCCTTCAGTTGCCCATCCATTTCCGGAAAGACTACAACCAGAATCTGGAGCATGTGAGGGATCAGGGTCAAGTGTCCGTTCCTACGGTGAGGAGGCGACAGCTTCAGCTGGACCCTTGCGATCCTCCGGGTCCAGCCATGTAGGTCTGGCCACCTCTTCTGGCAGTTGCGGATCCAGGCGCTTGTAGACCCCCACAGATCTACTGCCCGGGGATGGTCAGCCAGATCTCTTGTTTCTGGTGGGCATCAACCTGTGAGGATGACAAAGTGAGGAGAACATTATCACACATGCCACATCATTGTGCTGCATACAGTTGAAAATACATGTAGTCATCACAAAGCTAATAGAGGTACACATGTAGTGCACCCATAGAAATGTGCATTTGTGCTGCAGGTCTGACATGGTAACATTGCCTAGGAATTAAAGACTAGCACTACTGCAATACTGCAGCAGGACACCTGTCCATCACATGTACCCACATAAATTCTTAGCTGAAAGTACTCAGTGCATATGCCTCCCACTGCTGTGCACACTTCAATTACTGCTAGTCAGACAACTTGCAGAAAATGGTAGGCAGTGGACTTCACACTCACCTGCTCCCCTGGTTTCCCATACAGCTTGCAGTACTCTGGGAGGACAACATCCAGCAGGGCCTAGTTCTCCTCCACTGTGAATGCTGTGGCCCTCTCCAGAGTATGTGCCATTGCAGGCTCTAGAGGAAGCATAGACAGCAGCAGTGGAATCAGACATGTGGTTCTGTAGCATGTAGTGCAGGCTATTGAGCTCCCTGGGGCCTGCCAGCCTTAAATCAGTGCTGCAGAGGCAGATTCTGTGACATTGCCCCTTACTGATAGGTCCGACACAGTTGAATTCGATGAATCTGTACAATCAATAAAAATGTAAGACTCCTACACGTCTTGCGCATCGTTCAAAACTTTCACCTTCAGGAAACACTCGGATTGCAACATTGTTGTAGGCATCTAACTGAATTTCCAGTACATGATTCGAACGAAGTTTGAATTTGCGTCCGTCTCCATGGGCTATGCAGGTGCATGTCTCGGTCAATGCCTGACCACGTCGCCGCTCACAAGTCACCCGTGTTGGCTCAGATTGCAGTCAATGGCCAAGCGGTGTGCACGTCTCGGTCCAGAACAGCACGACGCGTCACTGTAGAAGGCACCCGCATCGGGTCACATTGCCTACGCTTCGTACATGCATGGACCGAGCCGTGCGCACGTATAGCCCATTGTCATAAATGTGATCCGACGCGGGTGACTGTAATGCATATGCATCATGCAGTCTGCATACAATTCAGCAGCGTTACTTCACATTGGTGTGACTTGCAGACGGATTCCACACAGATTTAATTGCCATGGTCACGCCTTCAACACCACAGCATGTCTCCATAGCTACCAAGGTTGCAGATTGCTATGTGTGACATTTTCAGTAATTCAGTGTAATTATGATTGACATTTGAACGGCTATGAGTGACACTTTATCACAATCAAAAACAAGCAATGATGACTAGGCAAACATGTCAAGAAAAAAATTACACCCATTTGAGCTACAAGAAATAAAAGAGCACTAACCTAGTCCCCTTGTAACCTGATTGCACTGTGAAACAAATGTGTCATCATTATATTAAACTACTGATTGAGAGGCACTACTTTAGAAACATTCTGTGAACATCAGCAGACACGCACAGTTAAAATACAAAACATAACACTTACTCAACACAGTCAGCTGACTCGCAGACACTGACAGGCGCCGGGTATTCATTGGGAAGCCTCAGGCTGAGGCACGCACAATCACATAGGTCACTCACATCCGGAAGCCATGGCGCTCCGATGTAAGTTATTATACTATAACAATACATTAATGCCCTGAAGACAAAAGACTGACTCCTGCAACAATAGGCAGCACCGCCTGGAATTCAGTATTGGCTCTGCAAAGCAGCTCAATGGTGTGCTGTGGGCTCCAGGCCGCCTGCCGCGATCCGTGTCGTTGGGTCTGGTCACGGCAGAGGGGAGGATCATAATTGATTTGATGAATATACCGCAGACTCCTAACAGTTTATAATGATGTCAGTCAATCAATCATTTGTAAAGCACACTACATACCCGCAAGGGTCTCAAGGCGCTGGGGGCCGCTACTGATCGAGCAGTCAGGTCTTGAGTATCCTCCTTAACGTCAGAAAGTCTTGGGTCTGTTGTAGGCTCAGTGGGAGGGTGTTCCATGTCTTGGTGGCGAGGTGGGAGAAGGATCTCCCACCGGTGGTTGTTCTTCAGATGCGCGGGACGGTGGTGAGTGAGAGGACGGCGGAGCGTAGCTGGTGGCTGGGGATTTAGCAGGAGAGCCGTCTGTTGAGGTAGGCTGGGCCAGTCTTGTAGAGTGCCTTGTATGCATGGGCGAGGAGCTTGAAGGATATCCTCTTGTTGACGGGGAGCCAGTGAAGGTTTCTCAGGTGGGGGGTGATGTGGCTGTGGTGTGGTATGTCGAGAATCAGTTGTGCCGAGGCATTTTGGATGCGTTGAATTATTTTATGAGCTTGGTCGGGGCTCCCACTTAGAGGGAGTTTCCGTAGTCAAGTCTACTGCTGACGAGCGACTAGGTGACTGTCTTTCTTGTATCTGTCGGGATCCATCTGTAGATCTTGTGGAGCATGCGGAGGGTGTTGAAGCAGTAGGAGGAGACAACGTTGACTTGCTTGAGTCGAGTATGATTCCCAGGTAGCATGCGTGGTCAGTGGGTATCGGGCTGCCCCCAGTGCCGTCAGCCACCAGGAGTCGTCCCAGGCTGAAGGGTTGGAGCTGAGGATGAGGACCTCCGTTCTGTCCAAGTTCAGCTTCAGACGGCTGGTCTTCATCCAGTCGATGATGGCCTTCATTCGTTCATGGAGATTGGCGTTGGCTGTGATGGGGTCCTTGGTGTGGGAGAATATCAGCTGAGTGTCGTCGGCATAGGAGATTACGTTGAGGTCGTGCTGTCGGGCTACGTGTGCGAGCGGGGCCATGTAAATGTTGCACAGCATCGGGGCTGAGGGAGGATCCCTGGGGTACGCCGCAGATAATCTTGGAGGCTTTGGAACAGAATGGGGGAGGCAGACGCTCTGGGTACTGCAGGAGAGGAAGGAGGTGGTCCAATCCAGAGCCTTGTCTCGGATCCCTGCGGGGTGGAGGCGTACGCGTAGTGTCTGGTGGCAGATGGTTTTCGAAGGTGGCAACAAGGTCTAGGAGGATGAGTGCTGTGGTCTCGCCGTTGTCCAGCAGGGTCCTGATGTCATTGGTGGCTGCGATGAGGGCAGTCTCGGTGCTGTGGTTGCTGCGGAACCCTGACTGGGAAGGGTCCAGGATTCTGTTTTCTTCGAGGTATCGGGTTAGGTGTCTGTTGACGGCTTTCTCAATTACCTTGGCCGGGAAGGGGAGATGAGAGAGGGGCCAGAAGTTCTTGAGGTCTCTTGGGTCTACATTAGGTTTTTTGAGTAGACCGTTGATTTTGGTGTGTTTCCAGATCCCTGGGACGGTTGTGGTCTCGAGGGAGAGAATTATGACGTAGCGCAGGTGGGGTGCGGGAATGGGTCCAACGGAGACATTGAACGCATGGTCTTGATGGTATCATCAATGCTCACGCTGGGCCAGGCTAGCAGGAGGTCGTGGTCGATGGTGTACGGAGGGTCTGTTTTGTTGCTTTTTGTTGGGGCTGTCTGGATGTTGAAGCTATCGTGGATGTCTGCTATTATTGCGGTGGAAGATGATGGCGAGGGAGTCGCACAGGGCTTGCGACAGCAGGATGTCGTTGGTGTTGGAGCTGGGGTTGGAGAGTTCCTTCACAATGTTGAAGAGCTCCTTGTTATTGTGTGCATTGTTGTCAAGGTGGTCTTTGAAGGAGGTCCTCTTAGCGGGCCTGATTAGGTGGTGGTGGTTGCGGATGGCGTCCTTGTGTGCTGCGAGGCTGTCCGAAGTTTGTTCAATGTGCCATTTCTTCTCTAGTTTCCGGCAGGCTTGCATGGAGGCTAGGAGTTCTGGGATGAACCAGCTGGGCAAGGGTGTTGGCGCAGTCCACAATCCAGCGTCTAAGGCTGTGGGCAGCATCGTTGGTGTTAGAGGGTTCGGTGGATGGGCTGAGAGCGAGGTTTGCGTGTAGTTGATCTTCGGTGATTATGCTCCAGCAGCGGCAGGGGATCTGTTGGGTGTGGTGGAGTGTGTTGGGTTTCTGGAAGGCGAAGTGGATGCAGCGGTGGTCGGTCCGGAAAAGTTTGGTGGTGTGGCTGATGGAGACATACAGACTTCAGCAGAAGACTCGGTTGAGCTTGTGGCTGGCGGAGTGGGTGGGCGTTGTGAGGAGTTGCTTCAGTCCAAGGTTGGCGAGGTTATCCATCGAGGTTGTGGAGTTGTTGTCGTTGTTCTTCTCAAGGTGAAAGATCAAGTCTCCGAGGAGGATGTAGTCAGTGAAGGTCAGGGCGTGCGTGCTGATCAAGTCAGCGATGGAGTCGCTGAACTGGGGGCGGGATCTGGGGGGTTGGTAGATGAGGGTGCCTTTGAGAGTGGAATTAGGGTCTGTGTGGATCTGGAAATGCATGTGTTTGGCGGTTCTGAGCGCGTCGTCGGTGCTAGTCGAGACCCTGATGCTGTTCTTGTGGACAATTGCAATTCTTCCTCCTACTCCATTGGTGGGGTTTCTGCTTGTGATCTTGAAGCCGTCTGGGATGGCTATGGAGATGTAGGGTGTGGATAAGTCAATAAACCAGGTCTCTGTCAGGAAGGTGACGTCCGGTGATGTTGTGTCAAGCAAGTCCCAGAGCTCGACGACATGCTTGCGTGCGGAGCGGGTGTTCAGTAGTATGCATCGGAGGTAGTTGGGGTCTTCCTTAGCGTGTGGATCCTCGGCTCTGAGGCTGTTGTAGCTGCAGTTCTGGCAGGTGACTGGGCCATGTGTGCGTTTTGGGGCAGCCTTGAAGCAGGTTTGGCTCCGCCCGGAGTTGAGAGCGCGCAGAGTGCTGGTGTCGTAGTGGCAGCGGTGGTAGTGACGTGTGCGGGGCCAGATATTCTGGCACTGGGCGCGGTCCAGGCTCAGACGGGTTTGCCTTAGGCACGCCTTCTGCGTGCCAGCGACACAGCCGTGCAGCTGCTGGCACATATGGGGAGGTGGGAGGGCAGTGCAGCTGGGAGGCGGGAGGCGGGGGCAGCAAATGAGCAGTGGGCAGTCAGGGGGCGTTCCGCAGGGGACGCAGCGGCTAGGGCGGTTAGGGACAACAAAGGCAACAGGAGGAAAAGGGGCACAAAAATGGAGGGTAAAACGAGTGGCACAGAAGGCAAAAGGGCACAAAAAAACCGAGTGGAACAGAAGGCAAAAAGGGCACCTAAACAAGGGAAAAACAAGTGCCACAGAGGGCAGAAGGGAACAAAAAACAAGAGAAAAACAAGTGGAACAGAGGGCAGAAAGGCACAAAAAACGAAGGAAAAACGAGTGGCACAGGGGACAGAAGGGCACAAAAAAATGAATGGAACAGAGGGCACAAGGGTACAAAAAAACAAGGAATAAACAAGTGGAACAGAGGGCATAAAGGCCCAAAAACGAGGGAAAAATGAGTGGAACAGAGGGAAGAAAGGCACAAAAAACTATGGGAAAATGAGTGGATCACAGGGCAGAAAGGCACAAAAACAAGAGAAAAACAAGCAGGACAGAGGGCAGAAAGGCACAAAAAACAAGGAAAAACGAGTGGCAGAGAAGGCAGAAGGGCACAAAAAACGAGTGGAACAGAGGGCAGAAGGGCACAAAAACGAGAGAAAAAAAAGTGGAACACGTTCAACATCGTGAAAGAGCTTTCCAACCCCAGCGCAGGAAACAACGACATCACCCCATCGCAAGACCTCTGCAACTCACTCGCTTCATACTTCCACAACAAGATCGCGGACATACACAACAGCTTCAACAACCAACCAACGGCCACCACGACCGAACAATCACCCCCCACCACCACCCTCCATGCCTGGACCCCGATCAGCACTGAAGACACCATCCGCACGATGAACTCCATCCACTCCGGATCACCGACCGACCCCTGCCCTCACCACGTCTTCAACAAGGCCGACGCTGTCATCGCACCCCACCTGAGAGACATCATCAACACATCCTTCGACACCGCCACCTTCCCTGAGAGCTGGAAACCCGCCGAACTCAGCGCTCTACTCAAGAAACCAACAGCGGACCCCACCGAACTCAAGAACTACCGCCCCATCTCGCTCCTCCCGTTTCCAGCCAAAGTCATCGAGAAGACCGTCAACAAGCAGATGGCCGCCTTCCTCGAGACAAACGGATCCCTCGGCCAATCACAGCACCAAGACCGCCCTCATCGCCGCCACCGATGACATCCGAGCCCTGATGGACAATGGAGAAACAGCGGCCCTCATCCTCCTAGACCTCTCCGCGGCATTCGACACGGTCTGCCACCGCACCCTAGTACAGCGCCTCAGCAACATCGGAATCCAGGACAAGGCGCTGGAATGGATCATCTCCTTCCTCGACGGAAGAACACAGAGAGTCCGCCTACCACCGTACAAGTCAGACGCCTCCGAAGTCATCTGCGGCGTCCCTCAAGGATCATCTCTGAGCCCCACCCTCTTCAACGTCTACATGAGCCCCCTCGCGGCCATCGTACGCAAACACAACCTCAGCATAATCTCCTACGCCGACGACACCCAGCTGATCCTCTCCCTGACCAACGACCCCGCCTCCGCCAGAGCCAACCTGCATGAAGGGATGAAAGAGGTAGCCGAGTGGATGACGACAAGCCGCCTGAAACTGAACTCGGACAAGATGGAGGTCCTCATCCTGGGCTCTTCCCCCTCCGCCTGGGACGACTCCTGGTGGCCTCCCGCCCTGGGCACCGCACCCAAACCGACAGACCATGCACGCAACCTGGGCTTCATCCTGGACTCCTCCCTCTCCATGACCAGGCAGGTCAACAACGTCTCCTCGGCGTGCTTCAACATCCTACGCATGCTACGGAAGATCTTCCGGTGGATCCCCACCGAGACCAGGAAGACCGTCACCCAGGCCCTCGTCACTAGCCGACTGGACTACGGCAACGCCCTCTACGCCGGTACCACCGCCAAGCTCCAGAAGAGACTCCAGCGGATCCAGAATGCCTCAGCCAGACTCATCCTCGACATCCCACGAACCAGCCACATCACCCGACATCTGAGAGACCTTCACTGGCTCCCCGTCAACAAAAGAATCACCTTCCGCCTCCTCACCCACGCACACAAAGCCCTACACGACCAAGGCCCGAGCTACCTCAACAGCCGGATCAACTTCTACGCTCCCAAACGCCTCCTCCGATCAGCCAACCACGCCCTCGCCGCCGTCCCCCGCATCCGAAGAGCGACTACAGGAGGAAGGTCCTTCTCCCACCTGGCCGCCAAGACCTGGAACTCCCTCCCTCCCGACCTGCGCCTGACCCAAGACCACCTCTCCTTCAGGAAGAAGCTGAAGACCTGGCTGTTCGAGCAGTAGCGGCACCCCTCCCCCCCCCCCCAGCGCCTTGAGACCCTACGGGTATGTAGCGCGCTCTACAAGTGTCATTGATTGATTGATTGAAAGGCACAAAAAATGAGGGAAAAACGAGTGGCACAGAGGGCAGAAAGGCACAAAAAATGAGGGAAAACGAGTAGAACAGAGGGCAGAGAGGCACACAAAATTAGGGAAAAACAAGTGGAAACAGAGGGCAGAACGGGCAGAGTGGCACCGGGGCAGCGAGGGGAAGAGAAGGGAAAACCGGGCAGAAACACGGGGCAGTGAGGGGTACAGAAAGAAAGACCTGGCAGATAGAGCATGGGGACAGCGAGGGTAACAGAGGGAAGTCAAAGGGGCACAGACCACGTGCAGGCAGCGGGAGAAGACAGACAACAGCAGTCACAGACACAACAATGAAAATACAGGTGATGCAATAAAAGCAATAAAGCTCAGGATGAACAAACCTACCTACGGCCTTCCACTGGCCACCTGGGATGAGGCGCAGGTGGCAGCCTGTGGGTGGTGGAGGGCTTCAAACGTCCTCAGAAGCGGCAGCTGGGGCAGGGAGGCACAGGGTAAGGGAGGAACAGGAGGTGCGACCTACCTGGTGGGGGTTTTGAACTGAAGCCTGAGCCCCACAGCACATGTGGTGCTTATTTAAGTATGTGTTAGGAGTGGTGATATTGCGATAGCCACTGGCAAATAACTATCCTGACGTCAGTCGCATGAGAACGTAATGCTGTGCGGTCATGTTGGGAATCATATTGTTACATTGTAGCACTGCCGATCCGTTCAGCCAACCTATCCAAGCCTGCTGGCGCAGCTGCCACTACAGCTATCAGTGTCTGTCACCTGCAAGGTGACCAGGTGCCTGTTTCAGAGCTGTCACCAGAGTGAGAAATGCTTGACGATGCATTTCAGTGTGGTGATGCAGAAACACCACACTGAAATCACGCATGATATGTGACACTTGGCAGGCCTGTGTCCCTAACTACATCCCATGGCATGTAAGGCTGCATCACCTGTGTGTGTATGGGGGCCAACATTTATATTCTTGTGTGGCACTTAGGTGCAGCCACTCGCAGGATGGGCACGGGTTCATGGGGACATAATACTTTTTGTGTTGTGCACCTAATAAATGTAATGTCCAAGTGTTCACTTATGGGCATAAGTCATGGACACAGTACCAGTTTGGAGATGTGTATGACCTGTCACACACACCATGAGTACAGGGTTGCATGTTATGTACGTCACAGTAAGACCCATGACCACAATAATGATGTACACCCACAGTCTGTGTGCATGTTGTGTCTCTGATGTTTGTCGTTCCATGTGCCCAATGGGAGACAGTGTCCACCATGTGCTTTGTATATCAACATTTATGCTCTGTGCTTGTGTCTCAGGGACATCCATGTATGGCCTGCAGTGACCACAGGGGCCACTACCTGTGGGACTCATGATTGGTTGAGGGATGTCCCTAATACGCCATGTCATTCCAGTGCACATGTGGCAATGCAGGAACCATGGCTATATCCCTGACATGGAGTTGTGATGCCTGTGAAACATCAGTCCTCACTTGTCACTGTCACTGTGTTGTGTTTAGAATGTGACAACAGTACCTAGGTACTGTGCCACAGCCCAATGATTTGCCATTGCACGCCATGGGACTCATATACACATGTCTCATTGATATGTGACATGATGGGCATGAAGGTGACAAAAGTGTCCATATCCAACTTCACACACCTCAGTTCATTATGTATTGCTATGATGTATCATGTGATATTTTAAAGGTGAGTGGCACATGGGTAGGAGAATGTTTTATTTTACCTTACCCATCTCTGTACTGCAGGGCACCAACTGTCCATGGACTGTTCCCTGACCTTGAGACCATGGTGGAACGAAACATCATCTGAGGGTGCTGCTTCACCAGGAGACTGATCGATGAGTTGGTGGAGCAGTTGGCTCCACATCTACTACCTGGCCGGAAATACCCTAAAGCACTGACACCAAAGGTCAAGGTGATGACACCCCTGCACTTCTTTGCCACCGGTACCTTTCAACAGAATGAGGCTAGTGCTGGTGGTATGGCACAAACTATGTTCAGCAGTGTGCTTCGTGATGTCTTGAAGAGGATGTTGAATTTCCTAGACTTATACGTCAAGTTTCCTAGCTCTGGTGAACTCGCTGACATTAAGGATGCCTTTTATAGACTGGGGAGGATGCCAAACATAATTGGATCAATTGATAGAACACAAGTGGCCCTGATACCACCATGGGCACATGAACAGACATACCGCAACAGGAAACATTTCCACTCCCTCAATGCTCTGGTGGTATGTCTGGCAGACATAGTGATCACACATATGTGTATACGTTTTCCTGGTTCTGCGCATGCTGCCTACATCTTGAGGAGGAGTCACATACCGTTGATGATGTCACAGATGCCAAACCAGCACGCCTGGCTTGTTGGTGTGTAATGTTTACCATTGTGTGTGATTTGCAATGTTGTCTCCCACACCCTTACAATACTCAACTAATGTGTCATTCTTTGTATGTAGGTGATTCTGGATACCCCAACATGCCATGGTTGCTGACATCCCTCAGGAACCCTGTGACAGCATCTGAGATGCGCTACAATGTGGCACATGGTAGAACCCGATGAGTGATTGAGTGTACTTTGTACTGCCTGGACAAGACCGGAGGTGCCCTCCCATATGAGCTTGCAAAGGTGTGCAGGATCGTCATCATCAGCAGCATGCTCCACAATATGGCAGTGCGGAAGAAGATGCCTCTCATACAGGATGACGATGTCCAACATCCACCATCTGTGGAGGATCCTGGCCTGGGAAACGAGACCAGTGATGATGATGGTGAGGGTGACGTCCGCACACAGCTCATCAACGACTTGTTCAGCTGAATGTGAGTTCACAGGGTTGTCATGTCAATGTCTTGAGTTTGCCTGTGATGTGTTTGTGCAGCTCAGTTGCTGTTTGAGTTTGTCTGTGTGGTACCTGACTGGGTGCGTGAAGTGATGTATCCTGTCAGATGGTCTGTAGTCCACAATAGTGTTGACATGCTAAGTTGTTACTGCGTATCTTTCTTGTGACATGTTTTGTGCATGTGTATTGCATTTCCATCCTGTTCTGGTGTGCTTCTGATTGTGTTTCATTGCTGTCCTTCCCAAGGTACTTTGCATGTTGCTTGTTCAACTATGAAAACCAACAACCAGAATCCAATGCCAGGGTGGGACTTCTAGTATCCCATCATGTGATGTATCACACACCACTGCTGCTCAATTTGATGACACTTGGTGACCGCGTGCCCACTGTCATGTGGACTCACCCTGATACTGTTGTGTAATAAACTTGTTTCTGATTTGTAAGGAACATGTGCTTCTCTTTTTCATGTGTGTTGTCTGTCTTCACACATCTGACTGACATTTGGTTACCTCACCTGAGGGGCTTGTTAGCAGTGACTGTGGATAGGTGTGGTGTATGTGCATTCCACCATATATCTAGCAAACATCTCTGTAGACAATGTGTCAAATGTTCATGGTGAGTATGTGTTGTGGTACCCTATTAGTGTGTCTCCCTCATATGTGTCACATCAACATGAGTCACATAACGGTAATGGCATTGCTGTTGTAGTTTGCATGCACTGTGTACTTCGACATATCATCAAGTCCATGACACATACCAAGTTTGAATCACAACATAGGCAAGTATGGTGTAATCTTGAGTTTTACATTCATGTGTGGAGATAATGCTGTACAAGCGGTTTAGAATTCAAAGTTCACAGATGAGTTTGAAGTCTTGTTAGATGAAATGTCAAGAGTGAAGTCCACATTCATCTCTTCATTAGTACAATATGGACCATGTCACGTTGGGGAGTTGTGTCATGTGCAACAAGGGCCAATATCCAAAACAGGTTCTGGGCCCCTAAACATGGACAACTGCTCCTTGATTTACCTACCCTATTTTGCTACCCATTTATTACCTACAGTTATTCTGTGCTCAATAATCTGTTAAACAGTCTCTTGTTTTTCTTACCCTCATGTTTTTGTAAAGCGCCCTGATATCTGCAAAAATCTTGTTCGCGCTATATAAAACCTTTCAAAATAAAATAAATAAATAAACTGTGGCTCACGTGTCCTTCTTCGGATTACCTCTCCACCTGCAGGTAGACTGGCTGCTTTCCCAGTAATGTCCAGGGGAGAAATAGGCTCTAGGATCACATGGGGCTGCACCATGTTGCACAACAGTGAACGACCCTGGTGCGGTGGATCAGTAGCTGGATCCACACACACAAAACCTTTGTTTGTAACTTCATACATCACAATGTTCACCATTTTGCCTTTGCCTTTGGGTGTTGTGTGTGTTTTTGACTCACACCACTTGAGCACAAACACACACTCTCAGTTTTCATCTCTGGACACTACTGGGGAACGAGCCAGGCTATCTCCAAGTGGAGGCACAGCATATTTGCTACAATGGGGAGCCAATGATGATGCTGGTATAATACACTGATGCAGAAAAGCATGATATCCAGCACTATGCATGTGTAGGTATGTGATGTTTTCAATGGAGGCAACACAATGCGTAACGACCCAGGTTGCACAGGACACGTGAACCATTCACCCCTCCTTGAATGTTTGTAACAATGGTTCATATACATGAAATTTGCAATGGGATGTCAGAATGCATGCATGAACAGTGCATTGTCTTCAGTCATCACAGACAGAGCTTGATATTGTTGTAGAACATTGTCCTGCCAACATGAAGCCTTTCAATGTGCATGTTGATGTGTGTGCATACCCAGCTCATATATGGATTTCGATGTACATGGCCATTGGTACTCAAGGGCCAACAGGTGGCTGACACAGGAGTGTAATCCCTGTTAACATTTGACTCTGCTTCCATGTGAGGGAGTGTGCCTATGCTGACAAAATGGCTGACAGTGGAGTTCTGGTGTTTAGTGGTGGCCAATTCCCAGCAGGGCCTTGTGCTCCCCACAACCGAACCCAGTCCCAGAGTTCTTGACAGCCCATTTCCACCCCCTCTGAGGTGAGCATTCTTCAGAGAGGTGTTGATGGTCCAATTGGGAGGGGGAGTATTGTCTGTGACAACAACCCCGCCATGCTTTTGTATACACGCACTTCACCAGCATACCCACTATTCCCTCCAGTTAGTCAGCTTCACTGTGAGGTAGTGGTTGTGGTGGCAAGATTTTCTGACAGTGTTTACTTAGATTTGTACCAATGCCTTGCTCTATTTGCTGATAGGTTTGTACTTGTCATGACCCAGTTACAAATAACTATGATGTGGCCATTATTATGTTTGTCTGACTAGCATACACTTCTTGGGCTGATTAACTTTTGTTTACTATGCCTTTGCAATCACTGCTCGGTGTGACTGTCCCCTTAATGGTGGTGTGTGTGTCTTGCAACACAATTTTGAGTATATTGGTTGTGTACTCACCAGGCTCTGGTATGTCTGCTAGGCCATGGACGCTCTCTGGTGGTAGGATGTCCCGCAGCTTCTCCACCCAGGACCTGAATTAGACTGGTTTGGCAGGAGGGCCACTGCCAGTGCGCTGACTCAAGGGGTGTACCTTCTGGATGAGCTTCTTGACCCTCCTGCGCACGTCATACCACCTATTCTGGATGTCGGTCTTTGTGCAATACATTGGTGCTTGTGCATTCACCTTGTCCACGATCCTCTCCCACATCTTGGTTTTTGTGACATGGGGGTCATTCGTACCAATGTGCCAAACAAATGTGGCTCCACTCTGAGGATCTCATCTACCAATATTTCTAACTCAATGTCTCTGAACTGTGGATTCTTCTTGGGGGCATGGTGATGGGTGGTGGTGAGGAGTGATGATGGGTACAAGTATGGGTGTCTGTTTTGGTAGGTATATGTGTGAGAGCTTTTGGAGGGGCTCTGATAATGTGTAGGTTGTGTGATAGGTGAGTTGTGTGTGTTTGTGGTTTTTGTCTCAAGTTGTTCTGTGCTGGCTGCTATGTTATATTTGCAAAGGATCATGGTAGTGAATGTTGGCCTTTTTATAGGTGGTGTCTCTTTGTGACTTTTTATTTTTTTATTTATTATTATAAATTATATTATTATTTAGTCATTGCTTGTTTGGTCTTTTTTTGTGGTTCTCCCATTGTTTTTTGAGGGCATGTTGGAGAAGTTCTTCTGACCAAGTCAGACACTCATGTTGGCTTGTGTGGGCTGCTCTGTGTCTTTCATCCTGACTTTGCTGTGTGTTGCATGCGAGTCGGTCGCAGTGGTCTTTCTCGCTTCGGGTATATTTTCTGGCCGTGTCAGTCGTGCGGCTTGGACTCCGTGCGAATCGGTTGGGTTTCATAAGCATTGCATCATACTGTGCATGTCGGACATCGCGGGTACGTATTGGTTGGGTTTATTCCTGGTTTGTGTTGGTTGGTGTGGCTCGTGTCCAGTTTCCAGACGAATTACTGATTTCTGTACGGCTTGGTCGTATGGCTTGTTTTCCTTGCGGCTCGGTTGTAGGTCACAGGCTTTACATCGTACTGCACTGGTTGTACGGTGCCTGTAGGTGTCGGTCAGACTCAGTTCTGGGTACGAGTCAGTCGGCCGATTTCCGACCGGAATCGGAATCGACCCCATAGTGTTTACATACCAGTGTCTTAATTTTAATTATTGTATGCCACTGCATTACCATATATATAGAACACAAATTTTATAACCATCATGTACCTATTCCTAGCATTACGGTAGGAATACCACCCAAATACCGCACTGTGAGCCGCTGTGTGCCTCAACCAGATTATTACCAACAGAATACCAAAGAAAAACATTGTTTTGGGAAATAGTGGCAAGATTTGAATAATTTCCATATCATGGGCACAGTAGCATCAGGCCAAAGTGACACGGATCAGATCACTACCATCGGAAATACTGTACCAGACTTGGGTCATTATGTACCAGAGAACTAGCAAAGGGGCGCCACAAAAATACTAGAAATATGATACAGCATGTAAAATTCAAAGTACGATGGTAGAAATACAGTGCCATGCTATCGAACAAAGTAAGACAGATGCAGAGCATTACTGTTCAATTCACCTCAAATTAGGAGCCCATGGACTACCGCAGGTCATAGAGGGTACATCACTACTCAACTCCAGAATTACAGATATCAGAGGCCCTGATAATTCCATTTATATTGCTGAATTTGCACATTTTGAGGAAATATTATTCAGAAATCTTACTGTGTCGATTTTGGCATATTTTCCCAGGTATTAAACCTGTATACTTAGACAAATTGCAGAAGGTGAAATCTGGGATGAAATATCAGGGAGCGGAACTTTTCCTGCAAAATGTACAATCCTGATGGGCCCATTACCCCTCCCCCTTGGATTTAATTGGCCACTTGGGATGGATGCCCACGTGCCATATGCAGGCCATCAAAACATCAATTGATTGATTTTCCTATTCATATTTTCTACTATGCCTCATTTAAAAGGTCTGATTATCAACTACAAAAGGGATTATAACAACGGATGTGTTTTAAAGTTTTTGTTGTTGTTGCAGTTTCATATAGAGCAAACTCGTCTCAAGAGCATCAAATTGCATTATAAAAGGCGAGATTTTTTGCTGCTGGGATATTAATTGATTTGCAGAAAATCACAGGATATGGTGCGGATGCTGGACTCAAGCCTAGTTCCGCAGCTCCAAAGTTGCCATCTCTGGCCTTTAGTTCACCTCTCCTCCTTTTTCCAAAACTCATGAGGGTTGTATTGTTGGAAAGGTCCGAAAGGAGGCTATTCCAGGTATAATGAGCCTGGACTGAGAAACTCTGTTCATCTTTCCAGGATGGTAGTATTTCACAGCTGAGGATATCAAGTAAGCAGTAGTTAGATAATTAGCGACCTCCCATTTAATGCCCCGATAATGCAGGCCATGATTGTCCCTTGGACTTCCCATTAGAGGGGGGCACTGCTAATTCTGGAATGTGGTAATACCATAATTTACCACCCCTATTGGAATTAAAATGGAGCTTCTAATGAGGTCTCCAAAGGCTGGGACATAACCAATAGGTCTCACCTTTGTTACCTTATACGTATTTTGCCATGCAGCACACATTTATAAATAAAATAAGGACCTCTAGAAAACAGACAGCAGGCAGAGAGAATGCCAAACATGTAGCAGAGATCAAACATGAGCTAAGCAGTTTGAGCTATTGACATTTTAAATGACAATGCCTTTTATTTTTGCGGGCCCCCAATGTGTTTTTGGAGGGGATGTGGGTGCACTGGGGGGGTACCAATATTTTCATTATTTTGTATCTGTTTATTTTGTTAGATTTGGATATTTTTATCTAAATGAAAGGAGGAATTGAGCCATTCACTCCTTAGCATCTTGAATTAGTTTGGTTGTGGACTTTTTAGGGCTAGTTGTTTTAATTACCATTGGTTATTGACATTGACAAATAGGTTTTTGAGTATTTTCAGGATCCATACTTCTTTTCCATGACTGTGAGACTTTCATTTAAAAAAAATGTATATAGCGCTGACTAGACCCGGAGGTATCAGAGCTCTTTACATGAGAATCAACAATGTAACAGAAAAAGTTCAACAATTACACAATAAATTCCAAAGAATAGGCAATACAATTAGGAGAGGAGAGAAAGGCAAGAGAAAAGTAGTGGAGGGGGCAGGGGAGGTGAGAGAGAAAGGATAAGGGATGAGACAATAAGGAGAGACGAAAAACAGGATGGGATGGAGAAACGGCAGAGAGACGAAGTAAAGTCTGCCCAAAGACCGGTTGGGTAGGTGACAGTCGAGGGGGAAGTCCCAAAAACCCATCTCCTCTATAGCTATCAGGTAGCTCCTCCGTGCTATGGCCAAATAGCTAGGTCTCAATGGGAAACAATTAAATAACATGGGGGGCAAAATAAATGGAACGTAGAAGGGAGGGAAAAGTGAAGGTGAGAAAGGGAGGATAGGGGAAGAGACAACAAGGAGAGACAAAATGAAATCTGTCTAAAGGCCGACTGGGTAGGTGACGACCAAGGATGGAATCCACGGCTCATCTCCTCTATAGCTAAACCAGCTAGCTCCATCTGGCATCCAACAGAATAGTTCAGTATCAATACATTGAGAGAGGAGAGAAGTAGAGATATAAATAGAGGGACTCCTCTATAGCTATCTGGTAGCTCCCCCGGGCTTTTGCCAAAAAGCTAGGTCTCGATAGGAAACATTTAAAGAATATGGAGGGCAGAATAATGGAGCGTAGAGGGGAGGGTAAGAATGGGAGGAAAGGGGAAAAGACAACAAGGAGAGACAAAAAGAAGTCTATCTAAAGGCCGACTGGGTAGGTGACGTCCAAGGAGGGAGTCCATGGCCCTTCTCCCCTATAGCTAAACTAGGTAGCTCCATCAGGCATCAGACAAAATAGTTCAGTCTCAAAACATTGAGAGAGGGGAGAAGGAGAGATGTAAATAGAGGGAGAGATGAAAAGAAGTTTGTCTAAAGACCGACTGGGTAGGTGACGACCAAGAGGGGAGTCTAAGGCCCATCTCCCTTATAGCTAAACCAGGTAGCTCCATCAGGCATCAGTCAAAATAGCTCAGTCTCAAAACATTGAGAGAGGAGAGAAGGAGAGAAATAACTAGAAGGAGGATACATGAAGAGATGACAGGAGAGAGGAAAGGAAGTCTGGCTAAAGACTGACTGGGTAGGTGACGTCCAATGAGGGAATCCCTGACCTTCCTCCCCTGTAGCTAAATCAGGTAACTCCATCGGGTATCAGACAAAATAGCTGGATCTCAAATGACAAGGGTAAATTAACAGGTAAACGGGGTGGGGATTAATTCCAGGACCAGGTGAAGGCAGAGGTCAGTAACAGGCAAGGGGAGATGAGTAGAGCAGGGAGGAAAGAAAGAATTACAGATGTTCTCAAAAGGGTAGGCGCGTTCCTAGATGGGTAGAATACGTCAAAATTCAGCAGGGGGGGTCAAAGTCATCTTTAAAGGCCATGATGGGGTCAGGCATCCCTGGACCCTGTTCACAGTTCTGTACGCCTTTCAGATTTCAAGTCGTTAAACATGGACAGTAGATCAGCCTTCGTGATAACCATGGTTGCCCCTTGCATATCACCTCGCAAAGTTGGGCGCTTGTCTGTAGACGCAAAAAGGTCTGACAGTTTGCTGGGTGTGTTACTTGTCTCCTTCTTTGGCAGCATAGGGATAAGGCCTCACGAATCTTCACAACTCCGTCAGGATATTACATGGACTCCAGTTCTAGTCCCCACTGTGTCACATAGGGAGGAGCGATATAAATCCACACTGCCACTGGATCTACCAGGTCTCCCCACAGTACCCCAGTAGCAACGCCCCTGACCCACCACAGGTACTAATGACCAGAGTCGAGATATCTCAAAAAATCGCCCGGTTAGGAGGAGGGATCAACTACTGTAAGAGGTGCTTGAGATAAGGTGGAGGCCTTGTGTGATGGCTAATGCAGACCGGGGAAGCAAGGAAAGAGAGGCCAGCAGGAGTTTCATGTACTTCCTGTTGCCGAGAGTGTATCCATTAAGTAGGGAAGCAGTTGGAGAGGAGGCCGTTGCATGTGGGCAAGGAGCGGGGTGGCTCTGTGGTCATGTAGATGAAGAGTTCCCCCGGAGCAGCAGTGCACCTGGGGGCAGGGACCAGCTATTCTATCCCGAATGTTGCCGCCTGTAGCCGCGCGGTATTCAAAGAGGGGACATTGTCGTTCCTCCCTCCAGGCGCACTCCCCCTGGCGAAGCAAGCATTCCTCTTGGGTGATGGGGAATCCATCCGCAACGTTAACTACCATTCCATGTCAAAACATAATCGCCTGAGTAATACAAGTAATGCATGATACTTTTAAAATGTTACTCTGATAAATATGAGAGCAACATTTGAGCATTGTAGAGGACTGAGGGATTTTGCTAAAAATGCAGGTGCTACAATAGAATATATGATTGTAATGCATTAGAAATGTATCTGTATGCCTATGAAGAGTAAGATGAGTGCTCTTGTTTTTGAACTTGTGTGTCTATTGAGATGTATAACTCAAGATTAATTGTTGTTCCTGCAGCCCTGAAGAAGTGATGAACTAACCTCAATATGCTTCTCATTGCACTGATACAATCGTATCTAATAATGTGAAACCATTCTGCATATTAAATAAATAAACTATTTGAATTTTGTAGAGACTTTCTCATCTTTTTTTACTTTTTGCTTCAAGATATCTTTAAAAGTTAAGTAACTTCCATTATTTAACTTGAATTAACCCTTAAATAAATGTATGCATGTTTTCTTCAGCCCTAAGCCAAGATAAAAGCAGCCCAGTGATGCCATTGGCCAGGGGGGATGCATGAGGCCCCTGTGATGTTATTTGAGTATCACTACCTTAAATGGGAAACTGGTCATTTTTAAATGCTTATGAAGAAAAGATTTTAAAGACCATGGTTTAAGTATAATTGCTTAGACAAGAGCTTGGACTTACTTGAACGTACATACAAACTCTCCCTAAAATGATTTGACAAAGGTATAAGCTACTGAAAGGACTTAGCTCATCTTTAAGGTCCTTCTTAAGAAAAGTTCTTTTCCAGGAATTGGGCAATAACATAGTTTCAATAGAAATTTTAAATGAGCCTGAGAATGTTTTATTTGTAACATGAACATTCTTAGGTCTTGGTCCTCCAGGCACCTTTGCTTATCTTAGAATCCAGACAGCATGGTTAAGTTATTCTTTAGTTTCGGGGCATCACAAATTGTTGAGTTTCTATAACATCATGTGTTCTCATAGTAATTGATGTTTTAATATGAATTTTTGTGTAGGGAATGTTCCTCTCCTTCCTTAGCGTTTTAACTGAGTAATAATTCAAATGTATCACCTCTGTTTAATCTTTATCAAAGATAGACCCAACATTTGTTATGCCCAGGGTGAATGGAGCCAACAATAAGATGCGTATCTTCAACAATATATAAAAGATATAATGAGGACATACATCATGTTCTGATGCAATTTCTCATAATTCTCTTAATGGAAAAAGTTGTTTCAAAATATATACATTTGTTAGGAGTTTATTTACTTTATTTAAAGGAAACACATGTCACTGTATAAGATATTGAGCTCTTTTCTAATCACATCTTGATTCTAATATCATTGCTTTGATTGCGTTATTATGAAGTCTTAGGGGCTGATTATGATGTCATTAGGAAAGGCTCCAGGTGGGATTCAGTATTGCAGAATCTGATTAGGGACACTTGTTTCTGAAAAAATCGTACAGATTTCCCAATTTATGATGGCTGGAAACAGTCCTGAAAGGCATTGGGACAGACCAAGTTTTTTGGAACCGATTCGTACACATTCTATGGACACTGTTTCCAGGCAAGCAATTACGATGACCAATTCAGACAGCTGTTCCGATTTGGTTTGCCCAAGACAAAAAGGCTTTGGGAATCAGTCCTTGGGGGCCCGTAGTGGGCACCCCTTCACCCAGAGGAGTACAAATGTAGCATGTGGGGGCCAAGGGACCCCTTTTCCCAACCATGCACAGTGATGCAAGGTTTTTCCCAAACACCCCTTTTTTTCAATGGGAGCCTGTGTTCTTGTTCGGAACACAGGCTCTCAGTGAAGTCAATGCGAGTCCGACCAAACAAACATTGTTGGGTAGCATAGTAATCAGTCATCTGGACTTAGTTCAAGTTCAAGTTCAAGAATTTGTATAGCGTACTACTCACCCAGGGGGTCTCAAGGCGCTTGAGGGATGGTGAGTGCATTATTTATCGAATAGCCAGGCTTTTAGCTGTTTTCTGAAGGAGAGGTGGTTCTGTGTAAGGTGGAGGTGATTGGGGAGAGAATTTCAGGGTTTGGCCGCTAAGTAGTAGAAGGATCTTCCTCCCACGGTGGATCTGTGGATGCGCGGAATTGCGGTGAGGGCTTGATTGGATGATCGTAGTTGGCGGGTGGGTTTGTAGAAGGACAGTCGTGTGTTGAGGCATTTGGGTCCTTGGTCGTAGAGGGCCTTGTGTGCGTGGGTGAGGAGACGGAACGTTATTCTCTTGTTGACGGAGAGCCAGTTGAGTTCCTTCAGGTGACCGGAAATGTGAGCTTGACGGGGGATGTCCAGTATGAGTCTGGCTGAGGCGTTTTGGATGCGTTGGAGTTTTTTCTGTAGTTTGGCTGTGGTTCCGGCATAAAGGGTATTTCCATAATCCAGTCGGCTGGTGACCAGTGCGTGGGTGACTGTCTATCTTGTTTCGGTTGGGATCCAACAGAAGATTTTTTTGAGCATGCGTAGGATGTTGAAGCATGAAGATGAGACGGCATTGACTTGTCTGGTCATCGAGAGGGAGGAGTCTAGGATGAAGCCCAGGCTACGTGCGTGATCTGTAGGTATGGGTCCTCTACCCAGGTCCGGTGGCCACCATGAGTCGTCCCAGGCAGAGGGGGATGATCCTAAGATGAGGACTTCCATTTTGTCAGAGTTTAGTTTTAAATGGCTGTTCTTCATCCATTCGGCTACTTCTTTAATTCCTTCGTGTAGATTGGTTTTGGCGGTGTTTGGGTCTTTGGTGAGTGAGAGGATCAGCTGGGTGTCGTCTGCGTAGGAGATGATGTTGAGGTTGTGTTGTCGCTCGATGGATGCGAGGGGACTCATGTAAACGTTGAAGAGAGTGGGCATGTTTCCATCTTTCCGGGAAGGTAGCGGAGTTGAAGGAACAGTTGATGACATCATGGAGATGGGGTGCGATGATGTAGTCTGCTTTGTTGAAGATGTGGTGGGGATATGGGTCGGTTGGAGAACCTGATTGGATGGAGTTCATCAGGCGAATGGTGTCTTCAGTAGTGATTGGGTTCCAGGCGCAAAGGTTGTGAGAGTACTGTTTTGGGGTCGGATGTGGGTGGAGTAGACTGTTCTTCGGACTGGTTTTCAAAGCTGTTATGTATTTGTTAAGGCAGTTTCCTAACAACATCGTAATCAGACCCATAGTGTAGATTGTAGACTTCAAGCAAGGTTAAAATCAATTCCTTACTAACTTGTTAATCTGTGATTTAAACTTCCGAGATCCAAAGGGTTCCACAAAATTCATACCATCCATCATTTTCTTACTTCTTCCGATAAAAACACTACACTACTTGTGTGGCTTGGCCTAGTAAAAATAACTTGAACTGCTTTATCTAGAATCAGTGGGAGTACCTTGCAAGGACTTTCACTTGGCCGTGGATTGTTCCATTCCTGTATGTGGGATCACTGACATATAATATTGACACTACTAATATCTAGCAACAAAATTATCGACATACTAATGTCGACCACTAAAATATTGACATCCTATATTTTTTAAACAAATACACAAATATCAAAATAAAAATATTGCTAGTAAAAACACTGATACATCTAATTTTGAGAACAAAAATATTGGAAAAAATAATTTTCTCTGCCCAATTCAGAAAAGTAATCTGTGAAAAAATCCTAACTTTATGACTTTCGGTATTCACAAATGGCATTTAGGAGTAGTAAAGTTAGGAATACCAATGATTTTGTCTCACCTTTGTGAATTGGGCCTACCATCATTAAATAAAAATACAAAACAACAAAAATATCAGAATCAAAAACATGGACCACATTTTTATTGTAACACACACATATTAACACCTCAAAAATCATTTAAAAAAACAGCACATAACATTAAGAATATAACTAATAGCACAAACACACTCAGTATAATCAAATACCTAAAAATAATTTCAATATTAAAATACAACACCACTACACACTACTTAACAAAACACACATCATCAAATACATAATTTTTACAAAGGAATGAACTAAAGAAATGTATAGTTTATACTTTTACTACAATATTACTTTAGAAAATAAATACTAACATATTACTAAATACACACAAAATATAAAAAAAACATAATTTAACATTAATTTGAGTTTACCAAATAAGGTCAAAACAATTTAAACTCATGCTACAAAAACCAATGAAAAACAACTTCAAACCAAATAAACCAATAAAAATGACAGTACACTCAATTGAAAACTATATAACCAAATGAAGAATCAACATAAATCTGTATTATACCAGCAAAATCTCAGCCGGATTTCTTCTACATCACACTGCCATATCCAAGACTTCTAATTCAACTTTACAAAGTAAATAAAATATGATCAATATTTAATAATGTAACTAAATAAACAAAACTAAACCTAAACATATAACCTGATGTTATTATAAAGTATATCTCCTCAATAGAAAATCCAAACTACACCCAACTAACTACAAACAACACCCATGAAACTCCTCCAAAGAAAGTATGTATTCATTTAAAAAACCTAATTCAATAACTAAAACTTCCAACCCAAAAAACCCACTAAGTAGCCACTCCCCAAAACACAAACAATACTGTTAAATAAATACATTTAAAATCAACAGAAAAAGCAAGCACCGCATCCAAAGACCAACAAAAAACATCACAAAATCCAACAATTTCCATAAAACCAGACATGTAAGTATCTTTTAACTTTTTACTGTTTTTAATACAATAAAAGCATGTATACTACATTTAATATTTTCTAAATACATTTCTCAACACAGTTCAAATATAACAATGACTGAAGGTGCAAAATTCATAACATTGCAAAAAGGAAAACCTTTACTATGCTATCTGGGATATGTCTACACCCAGAAGAAACAAGCAGCTGACAAGATTAATTGGAAAAGTACCAAATACTATTTCAGTGCATATAATGGGAGGGCAACAACAAAGGAAATGACTGTAATACATTTCAAAGAACATAACCACCTGAATAATATAGCAGAGATAGAAGAAAATACATGTTTTAAAAACTATTAAAGAGGCTAGCACCAGCTCTCAGAACCCCACAACAGAAATACTAAAGGGCATCCTACCCTGAGTTCCTGAACATGTAACTGGACAATTAGCCTCCATCTTAACTTTAAAAAGATTAATTGCTAGAACTAAAAAATCTACTACTAACACCCCACCTTCCCTCAAAACATTCAGTGAAGTTGAAATACCACCTGAACTTACTCTAACTCATAACGAGAAACAGTTGCTTCTTTATAACAAATCAAATGATAAAATATTTGTTATATTTCCAACTGCCACAAACCTATAAAATCTCTAAATGTGTGAAACATGAATGATGGATGGTACATTTAAAATACGTACCAAACCATTTTTCAAATTATACACACTCTATGGACAATACTACAATAATAAACTCCCCTTTATTTATGCACCATTACCTAACAAACAAACTACGTACGTAGAACTACTAACAAAAATAAAGCAAGAAACTAATAATTATCATGGACTTCGAAAAGCCAATGATACAAGCCATCCTGAACTTACATTCACACAACAATACAAGTTTTCTCTTACCATTTTTATCAAAGCATATGGAGACACCTTCAAAAACTTACCCTTAGGGGTCGATTACAATGTCATTTGGAAAGATTCTGAATTGGATTCGGTATTGCAGAATCCGATTTGTAACTCTTGTTTCTGAATAAATTGTACACATTTCCCAATGACCGACTATGATGCCTGGAAACCGTGCAGTCTGAATCGATTCTGAAAGGCATTCGGACATCCGAATTCTTTCTGAGCTGAATAGTACAGCTCTATGGACACAGTTTCTGAATGAGTGATCACGAGGACTGATTCGGACAGCTATTCAGATTCTACAGCTGTTGACACCTCTCTTTGGGGGCCCTTTGTGGGCCCCCTTCTCTTGGAGTCATATGATTAGCCTACATCCCAATGAAAGAAGGAGCTGAACAACACAACATACTATTTAGAAACCCCTATTACCAAACCAATGAACATAAACTCAGTCCCTTACTAGATTATTTCATACCTGGGTGGGAAGATTACTTAGATCTGGACATAGAAGACAACGAAAATTCCACATTCCGTTGTGGAATGTGTACACTAGTATACTAAACCCGGAAGGTAAAACGAATAATGCAGTAGAAGGATGGTGTAATGCCTTTTAATCCATAATGTGAAGAACCCAATCTACCCGACATAAATTGTTAGAATCAATCCATAAAGAATAAAGCTACCAATAATTAAGACTAGAGCAATCTGTAACACAACTATGCCCCAAAATAACAAAACAAACTAAAACAATGAATAGGTATTTACAATTCAAAGTAAGGCTCTACCCAAACACTAAAGGACCAGAATACTTAGGTGCTGATTATGATGGTGGTGGTCTTCTCTCCATTGGATAGATGTTTCCAGCAGGGAGATGGCAGTCAGAAAGTCTGCCCGCAACGCATCCGACGGACACCTTGAGCCCACTGGTACATTGGGGGATATTGTATTTCCTACAGTTGTGGCGAGGGATTACAATGTCCCTTTCCACCGATCATGTGGCAGGTACCTTCAGCCAGCAGCACTGGCCATAATGTAAATGATAGGCATTGCGACTGTGGTGGCAGTCGCATTGTAATGCTGTTGGTGGGACCACTGCCTTATATTATATTTTTCTATAATAATATTAATATTTATGCTCAACATAACACAACAAATTAAAAAACAATACTATTTTTTTCAAAAATTCAAATTTCAAATTCAAATATCAACATAACTCAAATACAATATCTACAATTTTTATCCAATATAATAATAATTATATAAATTTAAGGAAAAACCCAAAACACAATCAAATTCAAAACTCAAAAATATTGTGCTATTTTCTACAAAATGTTATTTTTAAATAATCCCAAAATCGTATTTAAAAACAAAATCAACAACATACATTTTCGAAAATGAAAAAAACAAATCAACAAATATTTAAAATATAATACAAATGTTACATTTTAAATTTTAAATTAAATTATAAATAACAGACATTCCCCATAACCTGAAAAAGACATCATCTCACAAACATTATACCCCCTAAAGAAGGTAAAAATACAGATTGTTAATGGATTAATAATTTTTCTTTTTTTATCCTAAAATGTTTTACAATATTTTTAAAAACTCCCACCCTTATCCCCTATAAACACAACATCCCACTCATAAAAAGAATGTAAATAAAAAAAATAATTGTTTTAATTTTTCAAATTTTTGTTTATATATTCAAAAATACTCTGCACCCTTATCTGCTATAAACCCATAGCTACTAAAAATAGGTTGTTTATTTTTAATTATCATTTAAACATATTGCAAATTTGTATTTACATATTTAAAAACACTTCTCCTTAAAATAAGTTTTTATAATTTTTACAAATGTAAATTTTTTTTATTCTATACTTTAAAACACTCCCATGCTTATCCCCTATAAACCCAACATCCCCTCCCAAAAAATAAAATAAAACATGCTTTTATAATATTTAAATATTTCATTTTTTTACATATTTCAAAATACTTCCCACTCTTATAAAAAATATTTGTAACAATGACATTTTCTACATCGATATTTTTTACATTGATATTTAATGCAACACCTAAATTCGATATTCTTGACCTCGATATTGCATACCACGATATTTTAAAAAACAATATATAAAACACCATTTTTATATACCACAATGTTTTAAATTGGATATTCTGTCTAAACTTACTAAAAGGACCTTTTGTTTAATCGTTATTAAAAATCAATATACCTTTGCTTTAATTTTTCATAACTATCAAAGAGTCTTTGAAGCATATTTCTAGCTGCTTCCTGAATGAAACTAGCATTATCAAATGCAGTAATTAAAGCCAGTGTTTTTCTATGGAACAGCAAGCTATGCCACAATGAAATAGTGTTTGGGGTTTTTTCACTGTAAGAATATGTTTAACATTAAACTTTAAAATACCATGCTTTTAAAAATGATGAAAAACTGCCAAAAGGACAGTAAGAGTAATCGGAGAGTACTATTTAAAAGGAAAGGTTAGGACTCTAAAAAGGGTTACATGGACAGGTTAAATGTGAAGTTTAAAACTGAAACAGGCAGTCTACAAATGACACATGCATGTTTACATTGTCATTATAGTAAATAGCACTGGGTACATATTGTAACATATACTAATGACCTATAGTTATGTTAAGTATGTCAGTCAGGGGTATGCCAATTTCATCATGCTGAAAGGGGGCTAATCTGTACCTGCCGACCTGACCTTGCTGCAGAATGGCCAGGGCGTGGGACAAGAAAGAGATCTTTAAAGTGGCCTTGAATGAGGCAGTTGGATAGAACAATAAAAGGCTAGGAGCAGTCCTGGGTCAAGGAGATGTCAGCATTTGTTCTTTGGGGTTCACCATAATAAGTCAATGAAGCTCGTGATTCTTTTCATGCCAACTTTAATCATGGGGAAGAATCGCTCTTTGCTCTACCTCTTATCCAAGACACTCTCCGCAGAAAGAGGTGTGAGGCAGCCAGCATGATTGAAGGAAAGAAGATTCTACACGAAGGCGGCATCTCTATAGATTAAGTTATACATTTTCACATCTATGTTGCTGCTGGTCTTAAGGCATACTACTG
The DNA here is from genome assembly GCF_964263255.1 of Lissotriton vulgaris. Lineage (NCBI taxonomy): Eukaryota > Metazoa > Chordata > Amphibia > Caudata > Salamandridae > Lissotriton > Lissotriton vulgaris. The sequence goes on along the minus strand of NW_028250927.1, from coordinate 104,563 downwards.
AGCTCTTTAAGACCAGAGTCCGGTCCTCTTAGGACTGATATAGACACATATATTTTCAATTCATTTACTAGCAAAAGAGTCAATAAACAAAAAGAACATCACATAACCATCATTGCACACACAGAGATACTAGAAATAGCAGCATTTAACCAAACAATTGGATTTAATCATGCAAATCAATGTTGAGTTATTCATATCTCTTGTAGCAAAGTAACTAACTATTTTTAAGATATAGAGGAAGAGATGTTTTAAAAGGTAAGATCAAATGCACTGTGTATAAACTGCCCAGAGCAGTCTGTTCTGGAGAGTCCTAACACTCCCTCTACTCCAATGATGTCTGACAATGAAGTCCCACAGATCAACCTCCAGTAGAATATTTTCCAATTTGTGTGAATAATATGTCTCATATTGCTAAAAGAGATGCAAGTGTTGTTAACACCATAATCAACCTATGCTATATGGAACAGTGTATGTATTCAGACTCAAATCAGGACCCAGTTGGGCAATTTTTCTTCTGACAGATGTGTCCACCCTGAGCACAACGGAGGTCCGACCTGATGTGTACTCCAAATATATTCACTAAAGCCTCAATTCAGTATGTCAAGCACAGGCAGGTGACTGCTCTCAGTGTTGTGGTTAATTGTAATCTGTTCCATGTCCATGGTGATAGCCTGGTGGTAGTAACAACTTAGTAACAACGTGCATACATAGGCCAGACATTTGAAAAGCGTCACCCTCTGCAGAGAGGTACAATGCCATTATGTTTTTTAAATGTTCCAAGCTGGCGCATAATATATTTCCACTTTTATTATTAATTGATCATTGGTGCCAGGCTAGTTGAGCACTAGAGACTACACCACCACACAGCCGAAAACCATGGTGTTTTTTATGGTCTCTCAGGGCTCAGAAGATGCCATATGAAGTCAACTACTGTGGGTTGCAGGAGCCTCTCCTCTATGCTCCTGGGCTCCTGCCAACGGCTCCTTTTCTCTTCAACACTAAGGGCCCAATTCCGATCCCGGTCGCGAATACTGCAACATAGCTTAACATGAATAGGACTGACGTCTCCGTCATGCTCAATTAAACAAACAGAAACAGACAGAAAAATACCAAACAAGCATTGTCAAACGAAAAAAAACCAACAAAAAAATATAAAAGACACACCGCAACTCCACCTACATAAAGTGCCAAAATTCTTATCATGATCCTTTGCAAATTTAACAGACCAACCAGCTGATACCACTACACTGCACTAAGACATACACTCACAACCCACCCACCACACAACCTGTACACCACTAGCACCTGTCAAATACCACATTCACAAACACACACCTTTAATCATACTCACTCACCCTCACTTTCACACCAACCCACACATCCATCTCCGCCACCACCCATCACCAAGCCCCCAAAGAAGAATCCAAAGTTCACAGACTCGGAAGTCATGGTAGATGAAATTCTCAGAGTTGAGCCATGGTTATTTGACACCTTGGTCCAACCAACCCCCCTCTCCCAGATGTGGTAGAGAATTGTGAACAAAGTGAACGCATATGCACCTTACTTGTACACAATGGACATTATCAGGAACAGGTACTATGATGTGCGAAGGAAGGTCAAGAAGCTGATTGGCAAAGACCATGCCCTGAGCCAGCGGACTGGCAGTAGCGCTCCTGCAAAACCTATGCACTTCACTTCCTGGGAGGGGAAGGTGCGGGTTCTCCTTCCACTGGAGGGCATCCAGGGATTATCAGGAGTACCAGAACCTGTTGAGTACATAGCCAATTAGCTAATATTTTGAGCCAATACACACCCACAGTCATCACTGTCAAGTGGACAGTGATACCAATCACTGTTAGCAAAGCCATATCAACATTAAGCAAACTATCCTGGGATGTGTCTGCCACTCACAGCAACTAAATAACAGCAATCTCAGAAAAATATGTAAATATTTCATAACATGTACAAACTTACTAACAAACACAGCAAAGCTTTAGCCCCAAAACACCAACCACGACCGGCAGCCATCGTGCCAGCACTGTTCCACTCACTCCCAGGGAAGCAGAGTCACAGAAAGGAAGTTTGGGATTACTGGGAAGGTGGGCATAGCCAAAACAATGATGGGAGTCGTAGTCACAGCCAACAGACCTCCTCCCACATGGCCCAACAATCACACATTGAACCATGCTCATCTCACAGGGAGTGTAAAAGTAGTGCCAAGATGGCTGACAATGGCCTCTGGTGTGAGGAGCACAAGGCCCTGTTGGGAGTTGTGCACAAACAAACACCAGGCCCCACTGCCTGACATCTTGAGCGTAAATTTTGACTCACTGTCATCTGACTACATCAACCAGCAGGCCCTCTCACACACACACACCCCTCCCATCAACACAAAATAACACACCTGTGACTATGCTCTCCGTGATCGTTATGGAAAATCTACTCCCATGATGCCTGACTCTGGCCTCTCGTGTGGGGAGCACAAGTCCATAATGTGGTATGTGACCCAAAAAGAATCTTACCAAACACATACCTGCTATTTAACTTGGTAGGTCACCATTCACAAAAATTAACTAACTTTGCACTAACCCACAGCAAGGCAATGCAATCCAAATAACCGTCAAATGCAGCAGCCGTCGTATTTGCACACATTCACCCCAGAAAAGCAGAGTCATAGGAAGGAATGTTGGATGGCTCGGAAGGTGGGTTTAGCTGAAAGCATTATGGGAGTTCTAGTCACATCCCACAGTCCTCCTCCCACATAGCCCTTTAATCACACATTGAACCATGCTCAGCTCACATAGAGTGGAAAAGGACTGGCAGGATCTTAGACTCTGGTCTCTGGAGTGGAGAGCGCAAGGCCCTGTTGGGAGTTGTGCACAAACATACACCAGGCCCCACTGTCTGACATCTTGAGCGTAAAGTTTGACTTACTGTCAAGGAAGCATGGTTCATGGTGGCCTACCTGGGCTGTACCGGCAAGACGGCTGACACATGGGCCTTATGTATAAATTTGTCACAAGTCAATCAATCAATCACATACTTTATATAGCGGACTGCTCACCCAGAGGGGTCTCAAGGCGCTGGGGTGGGAGGGGTCTCAACTAGTCAAAACTAGGCTCTGGTCTTCTCACACACGTTCACACTGTCAGCCATCCTCACTGTACATTTCCAATCACTGTCTTGGGAAGCATTGTCCCAGGGTGTGCCCACTCAGCTGGCTGTGAAGGTATGTGGACTGCAGGACATGTGGTGAGACATAGCACACACACATTACCATATACATTATTGACAAGGGATACCTGACAGTGAATGGAACGGCCACAGCAAGATAGCTGATACTGTTGCATGGTGTCATTTAAACGAAGCACTGTTGTGAGCTGAATTAAACCCCTACTTCATGCAGCATTGTCAGCATCCTTGGCACTGCATACCCTCACACAAGGAGTAATCTTGAGGGGTACAATTTACAGCAGCATAACCCAAGCACACAAACCTCTGGACCTCACAGTTATGAGCATGGAAAAGCAAGAAAGCAGCCTTCATTAACTCATCTGTCAATGGAGGACAAAGGCAATTATAATAACGTTATCATGCTCAAAGTTCAACAGCAACACCATTTTCTACAGAAAAACAATCACATGTGTGCAATGATATAAGAACTAGTAACACAAATATCAAAATAATAGCTCCTAAATGATCACAGACATACAGGACTGTGAGTATGTTGTTAGACATACCAATGTGAGTCCATAAAACATGCAAAAATGCCAGCACACATGCCCAGATCTTTTAACACATTGTAAGAGGACATGTACATATGACATTGTAAAAGCACAGATGTGGTAAAGAACAAGACACCTGTGTCAGGCACAGGGTGGCACTTGAGTTTCAATGTCTATGTACAGTCAAACAATCAATCCATGAGCTGTTCATGCACAAAGCTCTACTTGCTCAGCATGTCACATTTAGTTCAAATTACAATGTTCTTAACCAATATAGGCCTCTGTCTGTGACAATTGAGGACAATGCAATGCACATACACTCATCATGGTGTACAATAGCAAATGTAATGTGTGAGAACTGTTGATATGTGCAAAACCACAAAATGCATTGTGTTATTCTTCTACCCACAGGGCCCGCTGGGGACACTGCAGGAATAAAATAAGACTCACAGTCCCAAACTATAGTCGACCCTGAGCTCTCTGGTGTGGATGTCTCTCAGTCCTCTTAGGATGACAATGAATGACCTGGCCCCCTGATTTGGATCAGCATGCAGCACCAGCAGCTGTAACTTCACCCCCTGCAACCACTCCCACAACATATGCCAACACCCAGATTACCGCTACCAACACGGACAGACCAAGGCAAGAAAACACAAATGGCACAGCAGCACAGGGCACTCTGGAGTTGGCGGACAACAACCAAAGTGACAACAATGAAAGATACTCAGTGTTGTCTGTGTCTGCAATGGCAGGTCCTGCTTGTGTGGGTAGGGGTGGTATGAGGGTCCACGGGGTGAGGTCATGTCCTGAAGATGGTGCTGTTGATCAAGCTGACCCAAGTTAGGATGCATTTGAAATGCATACCGAGAATGCACCGGATGCATCCTCAATAACATGCAACATGAGGAGGCTGCCCATTTTTTAAAATGGACTCCCACATGTCCAGTGTAGGGACCCAAATGTCCAGGATAGAGTCCACAATGGATAAAATGGATGACCTCACTGGGGTGCACAGTGACATACACACATGCCTCTGCCATAGCACTGACAACATGACCACAACGCCCTGTGTGCCCACAACATCTTTTGCCACTATATCTGCAACTGCCACAGGGAGGGATGAGGACTCTTCCGGAGAGTCCTCTATACCACAGCAGCCTGTACCTCAGGGTCCCCCTCAAAAAAAGAAGAGGGGTCGTCCGAAGAAGGACAAATGAGAGACAGATTGCCTTGCACACCCGAGGCAGTGAAAACCTGCTCCTGATACTCTCCATAGTTTGCAAAGCATTCACTTTGTTGACTGTCACTGAACTCTCCCACATGGGATGGAGGGTCTAAGTTGGAACAACGAATCAAATGACTGTGGACTTGGCTCTGAAAATTTAATCTACTAACACTAACAAGTCCTCTGTAAACTTTGGACTTCTATCACTTCGTACAGCACTATCAATTACTTGTACTATTTCACACATGCATCGTAATTAAATCATAATCACACAATACATGCCTCTGTTGTGATTTAACACTGTTTGTGACATAGAGATGATGACCTGCAAAACAAATACTTTGCAGAAAAACAAGTACAGCAATTAAAAAACAGTCTTGTGAGTAATTGTAATGTGAATCATATGAGAGATACACACAACAAGGTCAACACCTCGCTCAGCCCAACCCTCTTCAACATGTACATGAGCCCCCTCGCAGACATCGCACGCCAGCACAACCTCAACATCATCTCCTACGCCGACGACACCCAGCAGATTCTCTCCCTCACCAATGACCCCGCCACCGCCAGAGCCAACCTCCACGAAGGGATGAAAGAGGTAGCCGAATGGATGAAGAACAGCCGCCTGAAACTGAACTCCGACAATACGGACGTCCTCATCCTGGGATCCTCACTCTCCGCCTGGGACGACTCCTGGTGGCCCCCCGCCCTAGGCAGCGCACCCAAACCAACAGACCACGCACGCAACCTGGGCTTCTTCCTGGACTCCACCCTCTCCATGACCAGACAAGTCAACGCCGTCTCCTCGTCGTGCTTCAACATCCTGCGCATGCTACGAAAGATCTTTCGGTGGATCCCCACCGAGACCAGGAAGACGGTCACCCAGGCCCTCGTCACCAGTCGTCTGGACTACGGCAACTCCCTCTACGCCGGGACCACCGCCAAACTCCAGAAAAGACTTCAGCGGATCCAGAACGCCTCAGCACGACTCATCCTGGACATCCCCCGCCGCAGCCACATCTCTGGACACCTGAGAGACCTGCACTGGCTCCCGGTCACCAAGAGAATAACCTTCCGACTCCTCACCCACGCACACAAAGCCCTACACAACCAAGGACCAGGATACCTCAACAGCCGCCTCAACTTCTACGCTCCCAAACGCCAGCTTCGATCGACCGGCCACGCCCTCGCAACCGTCCCCCTCATCCGAAGAGCCACCACAGGGAAATGGTCCTTCTCCTACCTCGCCGCCAAGACATGGAACTCCCTCCCGACCCACCTCCGCCTGACCCAGGACCACCTCGCCTTCAGGAAGCAACTCAAGACCTGGCTGTTCGAGCAGAAGCGGACCCCCCTCCCCTAGCGCCTTGAGACCCTCTGGGTGAGTAGTGCGCTATATAAATGCTTGATTGATTGATTGATTGATTGATTGAACACAACACAAAAATCACATGGCCTACATACTCTTTGCCTCCACTAATATAAACTGAAAACACACTTAAATACATAAACACTAAACGTATTCAGAAAAAGTGAAAATCAGGCCACAGGTACAGTATGCAAATGAATGTAGGATGTATGTATAAAGACGAGGCACAACTCAATGTGGAGCACCGGTTTGTTACATAGTCACAACATGTTGCCTCCACAACAGATGCAAGCTGACCACTCCATGACAATGAGCACAAAGTAACCAAGACGGTCCAAAATGTTAGTATTTGGGGTGTGGCACCGCTTTCTGTTGCAATCTGTAACAGCATTGTGTATTTTGGAGGTCACATGTTGTAGAAATCCAGAAACCTTCTAAGGGGTCCCACTGATACTTGGTCCTTTTAAACCAACAAAGAAGAAATTGGCACAGAAGCTGAAATTTAAAAGAACATCTTTATTAGCCTCAAATGAGTCGGACTACATCACACAGAAGCCTTAGCGACTGAATGAGGCAGCCTAAGGACTACAGAAAACACAGGCCTTATGTATGCTTATGGGTATGTGCGAAGGTGGAAGATGCTAAATATAGTTTGTTTCTAGGCAGATTACAAGGGCAGTCAACACTGAGGGAGGACAGAGCACATGGCGAGCACGTTGCAACACATGGCTAACTAAAATGGCTGCCAGAAATAGAAAATAGTTTTCAGCTCATGCTAACAAATCCATCCAATATTTAACAATGTCACCAGACAACAGCCAAAGAACCCTGTGAAGGAGAGACATAGAACATTATTTAAATACCTATATTTCTGCATAAATCTCCAATAGACAGTCCATACACAAGTCTTATGAATTGTGAACACAACCTAGGGCCACGGTACAGACACCGCCCTCCTCGCAGTCATCGAGGAGGCTAGGTGCATTTTGGATTCAGAAGGATCAGTGGCAGTGATCCTCCTGGACCTCAGTGCAACCTTCGACACGGTGAATCACCGTGTCCTACTCCACCGGTTGGCCGTAGCGGGACTCACGGACACGGCGCTTGCGTGGATAGATTCCTTTCTATCAGGTCGTTCTTTCCAGGTCTGGGACGGAAAATCCCGATCAGCCCCTCTCCCCCTCACTAGTGGCGTCCCCCAGGGGTCGTCATTAAGCCCTACTTTGTTTAACGCCTATATGGCCCCCCTCGAGGATGTTGTTTCCCCCTTCGGAATCAAGATAGTGAGCTACGCGGATGACACGCAACTGGTTGTCTCACTTTCTCATCTGGACAACCACCCGGACAATCTGTTGAACTGCCTCCAGGAAATACACCACTGGATGTGCGAGTCATCCTTGAAGCTCAACGGTTCAAAAACCGAAGTCATGCTCATGAGGAAGAAATGTACCACCATCCCTCCATCGGTCTGGTCAGACGTCTTCGGTGAGGTCCCTACCCCGAAACCAGAAATTAAGACCCTGGGAGTCTGGCTTGAACCAGAGCTGTCCATGAAGACCCAAACAGCCAAAACAGCAGGCACCTGCTTCAGACTCATGCGTTCCATCCGCAAAATTCTCCCAATACTCCCGCCCCTCTCTAGGAAACTCTTGATTCAGGGTTTGATCCTTGCCCGGCTAGACTACAGCAACGCTGTCTACCTGGGAACCCCTGAATCCACCCTAGCCAAACTCCAGCGAACTCAGAACGCAGCAGCCCGGCTCCTTATGGGCCTCCCTTCAAGAACCTCGGCCAGACCAGCTCTTAAGGCCCTACACTGGCTTCCAGTGCGTCAGAGGGTAGACTTCAAAGCGATGTATATTGCCCACAAACTCATCAATGGCCTTGGCCCCTCTATCCTGAGAGACATGGTCATCCCTTACAAGGCCCCTAGACTCCTCCGCTCGGACAACGAACGATTGGCCATTGTTCCAAGATTCAGGAAGGCGCGAACCGGCGGTAGACGGTTCGCTGTAAAAGCGTCTGCAGGATGGAACTCACTCCCCCGCTGTTCGCGACTGGAACCCTGCCACCTTCTCTTCCGTAAGAAATTAAAAACTTTGCTGTTCCCCAAATAAACTCCCTTTCCCCTTTGGCTCGCACATGTATCATTAGCGCGGGGATGCCTTCGGGTCACCAGGCGCTTTACAAATCGCTAAAATAAATAAATAAATAAAAAATAAATATTGCACTGGGGAACATACTAAGTCAATGGACACATAACATCAAGGATCATGTCAAGTAGCATTCACCCACACGTATGAATAGACATTGCACTACAGACACATATCATGCAAAGAAAAAGCTTAGTCAACTCATCACTGTATACTCACAATCATGAGAAAAGTTGTTGATGAGCTGGAGGCTCCGAATATTCTCCTCCCCCTCATCATCACTGGCAAAAGGACCCAGAGCTGGTTCCTCCCCAGCTGGAGGCTGTTGGTCACCGTCATCTTAGATGAGAGGTAGCTCATTCCTTACTGCCGGGTTGTGTAGCATGCAACCAGAATCCCACTACCAGATTGTGAGAACCTCTTGTTCTCAATAGGTTTTCGACCTACGCTCACTCTGTCAGGTATTTTATTCTATCAGCCACCTAGGTCCTTGGGACCATTTTGTAAATCTCTGCCTGATATGGCTGCCAATTTAGCCAGTACCCCTGCCAACTTCACTTTATAGGGAGATTTTAATCTTTACTTTGACAAACCTCTCCCAGCTGAGATCACTAATGGCTCTGCAGCTTATCAGTTTCTCCAAAAGTTTCCCAATCCAACCCATATGAAAGGACATCTATTAGATCATATCTTCTCCAATTTGAAAGACTTAGTAGGAGGGAAACCCATTCCAGTCCCTGGCACTGATCATTTTCTTATCCCATGTTTCTGGACCCCCAACTGTGCCCTACTAAGCCGATTAGAACAAGGTCACGTCCCTGGCCTAAACAGGACAATGGATTTTAGAATTAGAAAAAAAGAAGCCAGTTCCTGACCCAGATGCCACAAATGCTAAAGAGAATTTTAATAAGTGGATAGAAAGCTCTTTAGATCACGTACTCCCAGATGAAAATTGGAATTAATAGAATGGCATGGTACTCTCCAAAGCTTCAGGCGTTAAAACAAACTTGCAAGAAACTCGAAAGACCTTGGAGAAAGGACTTCTCCTTAAATAAGAAACTGAAATATAGTGAGGCCATTAAACTATACGGAGCAGAAATTTAACTAGCCCAGGCGGCCTACTATGAAGAAGAAATTTCCTAGACAGCTAATTCTGCCTATGAAATCTTTCGCATTGCGAACGCACTGCTTAGAGCCCCTACACCCCCAGTGATCTCTGATACCTCAGGCTCATGCTGTAATAAACGAGCAGATTTTTTCTTTGAAAACAATTCAAGCCATCTATATGTCATTCCCCCTGGCAAATGACAAAATATTGAGTATTAGTCCTCACAGCATGGAATTTTATCTGGAGGAAATCCCCCTGATAGACCTTGAGGCGCTTGAAAGCATCTCAGCACAGCTAAAAAGTGCGTCGCCCAGAGACTCAGCGCCTCTCAAAACCTTGAAATAAGTTGCTGGAATTGTCTCTCCCATTATAGTGGAGTTGATCAAAGCCTCACTTTCCACTGGAGTTGTTCCCACTCCAAGGAAGAAACCGATGGTGAAGGCACTCCTAAAAAAGGTCTAACCTTTACCCTGGGAAATCATTGTCCCACCTCATTTCTCCCAGGGATCAGTAAAATAGCAGAAAAACATGTTAACTCAGTGCTGTCTGCATTTCTGGAGACTCATAATCTCCTCCACCCATCACAGACTGGCTTCTGACCACTCCAAGGAACAGAAACTGCCCTGTTATCAGTAGTTGAAGAGTCTAAAAAAATACTGGATGCCACAAGACCTCAGTGCAGCCTTTGACACCATCAACCACAAGATTTTGGTCCATAAATCAATAAGACTAGGGGTGACCGGGTTTGCTTTGACATGGCCGCAATCCTTTTTGAATGATAGATCCTTCCAGGTCTTTGAAGCCAATGTGGCTTCAAAACAGGTTCCCCTCTGCTGTGGAGTTCCCCAGGGATCTTCCTTGAGTCCCACCTTATTTAACATTGATATCAGCAGGTTTGCGGATATTGTGCTGCTTTTTGGGGTACATATAGTAACCTATGCAGACGACACGCAACTTGAGTGGGACTCAACCATTCTAATAACTCCTCTTCCAGCCTCTGTCCTTGCTTGGAAGAGGTAGCCAAATGGAAGAATAATTCCTTTCTGAAATTAAATGGAGAAAAGACTGAGATGATGATTTTGGGGAACTCAGCCCTCTTTCAACCTAATATAATGTGGCCGGCCAAATAGGGCCCTGTTCCATCCCCCAAGACACAAATGAAAAGCCTGGGTATTTGGCTGGATCAAGACTTGAGTTTCAAGGTTCAGGAGCGTAATTTGGTGGCCTCTTGCTATAGCAGCCCGAAAATGCTTCGCAAAGTCCTTCAACTCCTCCCCTTCCAGGCAAGAAAGCTCATGGTTCAGGCCCTCATTCTATCGCGTCTGAAATATGGGAAGGAGATATTTGTGTTGTCTGACATTTGGACCTAAATGCGCTGCTGCTTGCGTGGTTTTGGATGATTTTAAGTAAAATAGTCAGGCAAGATTTTGATTTGGTTACCAAAAATGGCTCCCTTGAGATCACAGATCATAAGTTGCTTGGATGGTATATAATGCTGTCTGATGAGGATAGAAAAATTATCAAAGAATCAGGAAACTTAGTTCAATACCTGAAGGATCATCCGGGTTTAGAAATAATCAATAATTTTGTCTACCTGAAAGAATGTATGTAAACTTGATTCCCACAGCTAAAAAACACAAATTCCTTAAGAGAAGGGTCACTGTCTGTCTGCGGGGCTCGGCTGGGCACCAACTCCTGCTAACAACACCCTGACGGGAGCCTAAGCCCAGTGCGTTACACCTGCCACCATCTGTTCCATTCACTTCCTTCACTTGGCCAGCTACTCATCCTGGTGGGATTCCAAGTCCTAGGGTGCAATGCAAAGCTTTCCCACTGCATTTATGCTGCCACAGGTGATGGGGAGGTGCCTCCATCATGCTTAAAGCACTGCCTCACCCCTTGTGATGCTGGACTCTGTCTGTCTTATGGGGCTCGGCTGGGCATTAACTCCTGCTACCAACACCCTGGTGGGAGCCTAAGCCCAGGGTGTTACACCTACCATCATCTGTTCCATTCCCTTCTTTCACTTTGCCCGCTATTCACCCTGGTGGGACTCTAAGTTCCAGGTTGCAGCGCAAAGCTTTCCCGCCGCATTTCCGCTGCCACAGGTGAGGGGGAGGTGCCTCCATCATGCTATAAAGTCCTGCCTCACCTACAACGAGGCGGGACATGCGTGGGTTGCGCCCAGGCCAAGCCCGGGCCAAGGGCAGACCCGTCCATGCCTGTCATTGTCAAGAAGAGGCAGGGCAAGGCCACCCCCTTGACTTTCGACATAGACCAAGGGTAAGACTTTGTGTGTCACATTGTGGCCATTCAGCTTGCTTAGTAACATATTTCTTGTATTTGTTAGTAACTGGGTATCCTGTAGTGGAGTTGAATATTTTTGTCTGGGAAGAACACATGATCCGGAGTATAGGACAGTGCTGTAACTGATCTCACTGCATGGGAATACTTTTGACAAGTCTTTTACCAACTACAAGTAGACTGGGCTATCCTTGGCACCCCCCTTGCAACACAACACCAATTGCTGCATGACTGTTGTTGTTTGACCCCACCTACTGTGATCCCAAGAGGTAGGGACTAACGGTTAGCTTTAGTTACGGGCTTGCCAATCTTTCTGGCCCACTTATTAATCATACTTCTCATAGGCTTGTTTGTTTGTCTATTGCCCACTGGACTATTGGACACAAGTATAGGGTGGATTTATTGTGGTTCCTTCCTAGGTTAAACAATGGGGAAAGGTACCTGTAATGTAAAAAAATGTAATGTAAAAATTACTTATAAAGCGCGGCATTCACCGGACGGTTTCTTGGCGCTACTATGCAGTCTCGGCCCAAAGCAAAGCTTTCATCGCCATCCCTCCCAAGTTCTATTGATAGAACGCTACAAAGGGCTATTGTAGTGTAGTTCCTGTTTTCCCAATAGGCCCTACGCATTGGAATAACATAAACAGTAGTATCGACGTAGAAGTGCGGATCTTCCAGGCCTCTACTGACTATGCTAAACTTAATTGGGTTTGTTACCAACTAGCTCAGAGGTCACTGGAAACCTTCTTCTCTGAATAGGAAGGGATCAGCTTCCCTGGTACAGACAAGAAGGGATTCAGTTTTCCAACAACCGTGCAACATGACAACTTTTCTCCTCAGATAAAAGTCAATCTCTAGAGTCGTGTGAACAATAGACAGTTATTTTACTTAGTCAGTTGTAGTGCAGATTACTTTCACAATATGTAGAGAATACAGAGACGGGCGTTTTCAATAAAGGGTAACATTTATTGAACAGTCTTTCTTCTCGTACAAGAGAAATGAATTGCCACAAATGAAAGATTTGTTATTATAAAAAGTATGTACAGTAAGATGAGTATTACGAAATAATACTGTAAAAGCATTGATATGGTTTCTTAGCCATACAATGGTTTAAAATGAATAAAACATATATACATTCATATATACTTTGGGCTAAAATACTCAACTGGTGCTTCTAACTACACCTACCCCAGTGTACCTGACCTAAGCCTAATACTTGGGAGGGGAGTAAGTAAGTAGCTTTAAGTTAAGTTGGTTTTGCCAAGGTTTGCTTCAAGAATTCTCTATAAGGGTTTAGTCAACACCATACCTCTGGAATAGAATGATGGAGGTCTGGTATCTCCTTCAGGGGGTCGATATCCCAGTCACCCACAAGGGTAGCCTGGAAACGCCAGAGCTGGATTTCTCTGCAGGAGAAAGGACAGCGTCTCTCTCAGCGTGTCGAGGAGGAGGAGGAGGGGCAGCGTCCGTGGGCAGCTTGCATCTGCTGGGCTCTTTGCAGGGGGATGGCTGTTCAGCTCCTAAGTTCACCACACCATCGTTCGCTCGTTAGCAGCGATAGCAGTAGCGATAGCAGCTATGGTATCATCAGCATAACAGCAGCTTCGTCAGCAGCGATGGCATCGAGGCCGCTAGCAGCGTTTGCTTAAGGCAACGTTGCTAATATTTATACCTGAAAGGTGCCTTGTTTGGCGTAAGTTTTTGGACATAAGACGTCAATAAAGATGTCACTAGGAAGTGATCGTCTATCAGTGCTCATTAGAGTTCTATTACTAATCAAAACACAGCAAGCGGGGATTTCCAGGTTGCTGAGTTTTTATCTTGTTGAAGAACTCGGAGTGTTAATCTAGGAATCTTAGATAGTAACTTCTGCTATGTCATTGCACTAATTGGTTGCAAAGGAAGTGGCAGAGAAAGCGATTCTGAAATGTGGCTCTGTTCGTGTGAGGCCAGAGACGAGTTTCTGAATATTGCATTTCATCGGTTATGCCAATATAGGGAATAAATGGATTTATGGCCGTATAGGGGCATAAGGTCACAGTATCGATCAGGGTCCTAGATTAGAAAGCTACACCCACTGCACGAATTCATGTCCATCAAACACTAGAGCAATAAGATGCATGTGTAACATTGCCCACCCCAAAATACATATATGCATTTGAAATAGGCGTATTAGTAATACGTGAAAATTTTAGGTACTGTACGTTTTTGAAGCATAGAAATCATTAAAAAATTATAGCATATGAAATCAATGAACGATTTTGCAAAAAGAATTACACATGAAATATCTCTGAATACAGAAGAAGGGCGAGATAATTTTATCACATGTAAATGCATTGCAGTAAAATGTGCTAGACGCTGGTGTAAAGTTATTATGTCTCTAGATGTATTTAAAAATAGAAGTATAAGCTTCTGTTCTCTATGAATAGTTTTACCTTAAGCAAAGAATTTTTCGTGCCAAAAAAGGTGAATATTAAAAAAGTGTTCAATTCAAAAGAATTATTGCTTGAACGGGGAAATTAGAGTTCCAACTCCTTTAGCAGTTTTTGTTGTTCAAAACTGAAGGCCGAAACCAGAGTTCATGGGAACGCTGTGTGTCGGAATGCTTCTCTAAAGTTATTGTTTCTGTTCGGGTGAGAACATCATATCAGACAGGCTCTCAAAGAATTGGTCTACAAAATCAGGTGACAGTTCGACCAAATTCGATAGTGCTGTAACTTGGCAGGTGTGAGAATGATTGCTGTCATCAAAGTCGGGATCAGCAATGCTCACAGAAGCTCATTCCTGGGTGATGCTGCTTTTGTCACTCGCTCCACCGTTACCACCTAGTCGTAGCACAGGAGTCTCAACGAATGCCGTCATCAGGATTGGTAGCCGCTGGGGACAACACAATGCTTGAGCCGTTATCGGACTTAGCAAAGTATTGATATCCATTGGTACTGCTGATGGAAGTGAAAGACAGGTGTCCAACTCACACTCATCTCCGCATAGCATACATCATAGTACAGGTAAGATGCAGTTTTGCCATATCGGTCTGAATGAAAGGAACCAGGTCATGTTTAGATCTCTCAGCCTGGAAATCCAAGGACTCTAGTTATTCTGTCCTGGTAGCGGATTGCTAGGATTGTTTCTTCCATTCCCATAGGAGTCATGTCTGAGCTGTGGCTTGCCATATCGAAGCAGGATGGTCAAAAAAAAAAATCCCTGCTACAAGTCCCAAAAATAGGGGTATGCCGCCAAAAACAGAGTGGACAAAATTTGGAACGATTCCCAGAATTGCTTGAAATGGTGTTAGCAGTCCCGTAAAAATCGTCTTAAATATGCCTGGGATGCCTGTGGCACTAGACATGTTAAGGAGTTGGCTCAACATTTCTATGGAATGCACGGGGCAATTTGTTGATAAAAGGTCATGAACCTCCGTAGCTGTCCTTGCAACTAGGAGATCATACGTCTCTTTTGATGACGTTATGGGCACTGTTGTCTGCAAAAGCACAGACTTCATTTTGCTGAAAGTATCAATTTGTATAGAAGAGAAATGCAGACGAGGCCAGATGGGAGTCTCTATGTCTCCAGGGCCACTCGGGAACAATGCTTGCATACAGCATTTGACCATGGAAGTTACGCTTACGAGATACGCTTTTCCTGGCAAAAGGCCATAACATCTGTGATCCGTTCTTAGAATGTAACTCCCATTCGCGAGTTGCATAAAGAAGGGCTCTATCTGCGTTGCAGGTGTGACGAGCTGGTGGCATGAAAGGTTGTTAGAATTACCTTCACAGGCTCCGTGTAAATTAATACCCTGGCACAAAAGTATACTGCTTAGTGAACGTTTACAGTTTTCACTACTAAGAAATACATTTTTGTCGCTGTCACTATAGCATGAATGTGTGTATGGTAATTTCCATGCTGACTTAACATATCCTTTACCTAATCGTTCATACTGGTCAGTAGGTATGTATTCAAGGCACTTTTTAAATCGGAAAGTTGTTATCGGAATAGTGATAATTCCGTGTATTATCCATTCAATGACAGGACTTTCTGACATTGTCAATGGTAATCTCTCAAGTTTTTCGATGCTCAGGATTGTATAGTCTGCTCCTTTCTGTGCAAAGCTGATTTGTTTATCAGTAAGGTTAAAAATGGAAAACAATGACGTTGTGTTGATTAAACGCCAAGGCACATAGCCTGAACAAAGATTTTGCAGCGTCCAGCCTAATTGTACAATAGAACGTAATTGCGACTGGCCATGCTGTAACATTAGCAAGTCTCTGTCTATTATATCAAAGGCATAGGATACAATATTGTCCAACGAATATATTCTGGAGGACAGAGTCATCAACCCATTGTCCGCTACAGAAAGTGATTTTTCCAAATAATACGATCAATTTCTCGTATTTTTTCTGCTGTTTCAATTTGTGTGACTTTCCAAGCCTTGTTGTATGCAGCGTAGATGCTGGCCACTATGAAACGCTTTTGACGCTGTTTGCGTGGTCCCATAATAAAATCGTGCAAATCAGCACCATCTTTAAGTAAAGATAAGTGTTGCTTAATTTCAGCCAGTGTGGATGATCCTAGCCATTCGAGGCAGAGTTTCCCTACACTGTATGTTGTTACTATCCCTGGATGTTGTCTCTGGGAGTATCTAGGGTCTTGTCTGGTCATTTTTAACCCCTGTGTTTTATTCAGGAATCTATCTTGACAGTTGTTTGTGTCAGTAGGCCAGATTAACCACTTTTTCCAATCAGGATGTGTTCTGTTAAAATGTAAAATTTTAGTTACGTCTCTCTCAATATCTGTTGTTGCATTATCTGGTATTGGCTTCGGAATAGACGGTTTGTTTAGGTCTTTGATCTTAGCTAGGCCAAGACAGGATGTTTGGTGAATTGTGTCATTTAAAAACATCATTTGTTCTGGTTTCATGCAGGTTCTGAATAGTGCTTCTAGGCCTTGTACCTGCCAATCTTTCGTACCCCAAATGGTTTTTGTTTCAATCTTATTTTTCCAATAATCAAAACCAAATGTCATCATTTTTTTATAAAATGCTTCTGAATATATTAATTTAGTATTTGTCAGCATTGTTTTCATTCCTGTTTTATCTAACAGTTTGTAATAAAACGTTTCTGCATCACTGGTGTTAAACCCTGAGAAGTACTTGAATTTCTCAAAGAATGTTTTAGAACTGATTTTAGGTGGTGTAGCACAATGTTCCCATTGATTATACTTAAAAACATTTCTAGGCTGTGCAGATTTATGCAAATAATGATCGCCATAATGTTTATAACAGACCAACTGTTCATAACTAGACGAACCTTGTAAATAATCATGTTCTTTGAATCTAGCTGACATTACTAAATCAGACATCATGTCATTAATACTGTTAAAGTCCCAATCATCAGAGAATGTACTAGGTTTTACAAAGTCACTTAAGGAAACCTTCAGTTGATGAGGATACGTCAGGATCTCGACCGGACCATAGATCTCATAGTCAGTTTTCTCTCATACTACCCCACCGGGTATTGGAATGGCTGTGACATTTACTGTTGACAGTTCTCTTTTCTTCACGTGGGATGAGTGTGTGGTTTGAGGACTAAGTTGATGTTCTGACTTGCCGTGTCCATTCAATTGTAATAAACCTTCCTAAAATTAAAACTAAAATTAGGCATAGTAGGAGTATAAATACCCCTGAGATAATCCAATGCTCAATCAATGGTGCATCCAGATATACTTCTTTGACTTGTTGAAAGAGTTCTGTTTGCTTTTTCTTTAAAAGTCTTTTTTATTTCTGGCATCACTTCGGGGTTGTTTTGATCCTCGGAAAAGTTGTCGAAGTCGATGAAATAACCAGAGGCAGTTCTATCAATTGTTGGGATTGTTCTTTCAATCTGTCTTTCGTTAGCACTTTCTGATGCCACATTATTGTAGACTGGTGTTTCTTGACGAACTGTTTCAATCTGTGTCTCAAGAGGCACGAGTTCCATGGCATTATTGCATAGTCCCTCTCTGTGCACTTCAGGCTGATCGAATGTGATTAGTCTTTCAGTTTGAACCTCTTGGATTGTTGCAAGTTTGGGTATTCTGTTGTTTCTTGGCAGTCCACTGGGCCTACTGTTGATTATAGGCCACATGCTTGTGGTTTTACCAGGTCGATTGATATACCTCTGTTCTCCTTTTTACCAGCAAGGGGCGGTAGTACCACTGATCTTGTTCCGGTGACTGCCAAGACAGGTACTGCTTTTCTGTAAGAAGGCCCAAATTCCTTCTTCACTGCTATTTTTTCTCTGACTAGATCCCCAATCTTTGGAATCCAGACAGGCCTTGCTGGGGCTGTTGCTTGTGGTGCCTCGTCAGTGGTAGCTGGCTGTTGATTTAACTTTATGTTGCTTAAGGATTTTCTTGTTTCATTCAAGTCCTTCAAAACAGCCAAACAATCTTTGATGTCAAAGCCTGTTTTCTTATCTTGTACCACTGATACTTGACTATCTAAGTCCTGAACTCTCATTCTTAGTTCCGAACAATAGTTCGTATGGGCTGAAACCTTTTAGAGAATTTCTTGGCAAGTTATTGAGACTGATTTGGACACTTATTAAATGTTTGACCCACCCAGCGCCTGAACCTAATACCTTCGCTGTTATAGATCGCTTTATGTCTCGGTTTTTTCTTTCTACCACACTATTCCCTTCCGGGTGTGACGGACAAGAATACCGCAACCCAACTCCCATGCTGGCCATGGCCTCCTTATAAGCTCGAGAGCTAAAAGCAGGACCCTGGTTAGAATGGACATGGCAATTGCGTATGTGCCGATAAAGACTCACAGATCTTTCTTATAACCGTTCTGGCGTCAGCCGAGCGCTGGAGGCCACATTTTTTAAGTGTGTTTAGCCTTAATGATTAATAGGACGCAGGATGGGGTGTAGACAGCGTTACGCTGTTTCTGAATGGTAGCCGGTAGCATAGTTCACTACTGCGATCCCTGTTGCAGTTTTCACAGTTGTTTACATATATTTGGTGTTGTACACTCATTCCCGGCCACCAGTATACTGATTGTAATTCAGTTAGGGATTCCTTGATCTTTCTGTGCCTAGGACCCAAACCCATGTGTGCTTCCTGTAATAGGAAGCCCCTCCGGTCCCTGTTTGGAATTACCCTATCCCCCACTCCAGGGATTCGAGCAAAAGGAACAGAGTTTGCATCGATTACGTATGCATAATTGAGTGGATAGTTCACGGGTAGTGCTGCACAGTCGCCTTTTACGGTCGTTTTTACTGCCAGCATGGTTTCCCCGTCTATGTATTTTTCTGCACGCTTTTTTGTGGCTACGGAAGCCGGTTTAGTTGCTTCCGCTATGGCTGTGTTAGCCAATGAATTCCCTGCAACGTGAACGCCATCACGATGAAGACTCTGTGCGTGTATCACGTGAGTCTTTTGTAGTTCTTTCTGTAAAAGAGCTACCTGTTTCCAGAGCAATTTATGCTTTATTGTGGCACCTGTGTCATCTTTGTAATCGTTTTCAATCCAGCTCTGCAGTTTATTATTGTAAGAGTTGACGCATAAATGAGAATCGCGCACGATTAGTGTCAGGAATTTACGTTCTGCATTTTCAAGCGCCATCTTTAAAGATCTGATTTCAGCTCTCTGAACCAAACAGTTTCTTACTGATTCAGTTTTTGTTATTTTCGGTCTGAGTTTCCCGCACAGCCAACGACCTTTAACAATCGCACAGGCTGCATCGTAGGATTTGCTCTCTACGTTGAAATGCTGTACAAATCTATCTGTATAGATTATACAGGCGTACTGTGGGAGAGGCAGAAGTTCGATTGGCAGAGGATATTCTTCTTCATATTCTAAATCATTCAGTTCTTCGAATTGCGGGGCAAAATAGTATTTCACCTCTTCCGCTCCTAGAGAATCTACATACTGTATCCGTTTCGGATCCAGTGACACTGTAGGCAGGTTTACTGGGCTGAATAGCACCTCGAAGGCAGATTCCGCTCTGAGGATATTAATCCGTTTACCATGTGCTAATTCTCGTTCATTTGCTAATGCAATTTGCACTGCTTTCACAGTTCTTTCTGTGTGACTGAATGTTTTTTCTACTTGTGTGTACAAGTGAGATTTAATTGAAATTGGTACCTTTTCTCCCTCATTAGAGGTCAGGTACGTGAATCCGCATCCTCCTGGGATGACTTTGATTACAAGATTGCGTGTGTTGTCACGTGTGTCTAATTTGTTTTTGCTAACATGTCTGTTTGCAGTGATCTCAAAATTTCTGTGTGTTTTTGAGTCCAATTGATTTGTTTAAAATCAGGTTTAATTAGTTCGTAGAGAGGTTTAACCCTCTCTGCGTAATTTAGAATGTAAGTTCTTCGAAATTCAGAAAACCTAGTATGGATTGTAAATTCTTCAGCATTTTTGGGGCTTGGAGTACAGCGCACTTCTCTAAGAAGTTGTCCGCTAGGCTTTTTCCTTCACTTGATAATTCGTATCCTAAAAATAATACTGTCAGATGGGCAATTCAAGACTTTTTAAAGTTGAATTTGTAACCCTCTGCTGCGAACCCAAGTATAATGGTGTTCACTCTTTTCAAGTGAGTCTCCAAGTCGTCGTCTGTGAGGTAGATATCATCTACGTAAGATAATGCCTCATCATCATATATTTGTAGTAACTCTGTTACCCTAGCTGAGAATAGTCCTGGGCTGTTCTTGAACCCCTGTGGGAGCCTACAGAAATTTTTCTGAGACCCCATTATGGAGAAAGTGGTCAAATACCTGCTTTCTGGTGCAATGTTTTGACAAAAGAAACTATTAGATATGTCTAATGTCGTTTTATATTTTTTCCTAACTATGTTGTTCATTAGTGCAGCACTATGCGAGTTTTGTACTGCAAAAGTTTTGCAACATGCATTAAGGTGTCTGTAGTCCAAAACTAGACGATATGAATTGTCTGGCTTGGAGACAGGAAACAAAGGATTGTTCATTTGAGAGGTGCATGTTTCAATCACCCCCTGGAATTCAAGTTGATCTAAGATCTCCCTGACTTGTTTTTTAGCTTCTTGCTTAATGGGATACTGCCGTTGGGCAGTTGGTTCACTTTTTAACTGGATTTTGTGAGGAGGAGAGTCCTCATCCCATCCTACATGATTTTTATATAATGCTGGTGCCTGGGCTACTGGCCATTTCCTTGCATAAGTATATTTTTTGTGAATCGGATTGTGATTCGAGAAGGCAGGCATAATCATTTCTTCGCCACAAGGGCACTCCCTGACAAACTCTGGGGGCCAATCTTTTTCAGCTAACAGAATATCATAGCCTTTTGAGAGTTTATCCCAAAATAGACCCTTTATTTTACTAGTCTTATCACCCTCTATACGCAATGTTATTTTGTATATCTTATGGGGCTCGCTAAGTCTGGTGTCGGCAGTGTCAACCTGAATGCATTCATTCGTGTCCACTGTCTCCAGATGACTCATCAAGATCTTGCGGGCTATACTGATTTCTGCTGCACTGTCTAACATTGTCTGTGCCCACTCCCCATTTTTCAACTGTGTCCTCAGTATTCTCGGCATGGTTGATTACTCTAATACTGGCTACCATCTTTTTTGGAAATTGAGATTTTTTACTCTGAGCAGGTTCCTTGTCTTTGGACTTGGCATGCTCTCCTGGGTCTGACCGTCCTCTTCTTTCCAATTTCTGCGAAAAAGATCGAGAGGGACCCGTATCAATACTTTGATAACTATCAGTTTTTTTCAAATTATCCCTATTTCTAAGGTTATATCTTTTCTCAGAGGGCTCCCTCTGGGGAGACTGGTGTTCTCGAGTCGGAGTTCTTTCCCTCCGTCGAGGAGACCTTCCTCTGGACTGGAAAACTTTTTCCTTGGGAGTGGATTGTTTATTTCCATCCCAGCTCTTTTTAGCAGTGTTTGAATTATTTTTAATAAATAATTTTTCAGGATTTTCGAGCAGTTGGGGCTTTACTGGTTTCCCACCCAAGCTGTCTCTACCTAATTCTTCATAGCATTTTTCTATGATTCTGGTAAGCTCAACTGGCTGATCTGTTATATCTGTTTCCTTCAACTTCTGGCGGATCGCAACAGATGCTGCTTCTCCCTTTTTATTGGCTAATAATATAGCCGAGACCTGCTTGAAGTCTTTCAGTAATTTCATACCAAGAGTTAAAGCAGGTTCAGGACCGTATTCATTTTGACTCTGTCGTAGTACATCTGGTATTACCGCCATAGACGGAACACCATGTGTTTTTGTGTAAATGGAAGCAAAGACTGTACCCCAAGTGTCACAGTCCTCCACGTATGGTGCGATTCCCATAGGAAGGCAGATGGTCAAGATTCTATGTTTCTCGATAGGGGTAGTATCCGGAAATACTGCCTCTATTTGAGTGATTTTTTGCGCTAACCAGAAAGGAATTTGTTCCCGTTTTATGGGTGTTTTACCAAGACATGACTGTATGTTCTGTGGTGTAATTTTATTAGTGTCCCCCTGACGAGGGGTCAGCTGTGGTGTATTAACAGCTGGTTGGACTGTTGCAGTCCGCATTACATATTGGACTA
Source organism: Lissotriton vulgaris (assembly GCF_964263255.1). Lineage (NCBI taxonomy): Eukaryota > Metazoa > Chordata > Amphibia > Caudata > Salamandridae > Lissotriton > Lissotriton vulgaris. The sequence continues at coordinate 82,116 of NW_028250927.1, read as the reverse complement.
ATTGTCTATGTATTTTAATTAATGTTTTTAGCTGTACTAACAGCTCTTCTTTTGACATTTTTGCAATGTTTGGGTGTGGTGTGTAGCTGGCTAGAACTGGCCACGTTGCTCCTGGTCTACCTAGTGGACCAAGCCTGGTAATATGATCATTATGTTTTAGGGCGCCATTAAACCAGATCAGGTGCTCTTGGAATTTTAGTGGGATTTCAGTCTCCTCAAAAGGAGCGTACTCATCCGGTGGTTTCTCTATTTTGTAATAGTGAAACTCTTTTGTTCTAGCGTTTGCCGCTGGAAAGTTTATCCATGAATAGAATACCTCTGTCTGCCGATATTCGTGTGCCTGTATCACGAAAATCACTGTACCACCTTGTGGTGTCAGTCCGTTTTCTATAAGTTTTAACGTTATAGATTTTCTTAAATGTGCCAGGATGATTATTGCACCCGGTTCAGTAATAGTGTCGGGACCCTGCTGAGTCGCATCTGCTGCGGCCCCAGTGGTTCCGTTATCTCCTGGCATTGTATAAATGCAAGGTTTGCAGAGTAGGTCTCCAAGGAGACAAAGATTAGGTGCACAATATTTTGGAATACTGTATCCTTCAACGTTGAATAAACCAGAGCTTTACATAGGAATCTCTTCCTACTGAGTTCGGGCGGATTTTAACCTTTCACCCACTCCAGACGTCTATTGGAGTATTTACGGGAGAAAGGGGTCTGTGTGAAATATGCACGACTGAGTTACTCTAACGTCTTGTGTTAGTTTATCGCCTTACCAAACGTTGGGCGCCATGTAGTGTAGTTCCTTTTTTCCCAATAGGCCCTGCGCATTGGAATAACATAAACAGTAGTATCGACGTAGAAGTGCGGATCTTCCAGGCCTCTACTGACTATGCTAAACCTTATTGGGTTTGTTACCAAATAGCTCAGAGGTCACTGGAAACTTTCTTCTCTGAATAGGAAGTGATCAGCTTCCCTGGTACAGACAAGAAGGGATTCAGTTTTCCAACAACCGTGCAACATGACAACTTTGCTCCTCAGATAAGAGTCAATCTCTAGAGTCGTGTGAACAATAGACAGTTATTTTACTCAGTCAGTTGTAGTGCAGATTACTTTCACAATATGTAGAGAATACAGAGACGGGCATTTTCAATAAAGGGTAACATTTATTGAACAGTCTTTCTTCTCGTACAAGAGAAATGAATTGCCACAATTGCAAGACTTGTTATTATAAAAAGTACGTACAGTAAGATGAGTATTACGAAATAATACTGTAAAAGCATTGATATGGTTTCTTAGCCATACAATGGTTTAAAATGAATAAAACATATATACATTCATATATACATTAGGCTAAAATACTCAACTGGTGCTTCTAACTACGCCTACCCCAGTGTACCTGACCTAAGCCTAATACTTGGGAGGGGAGTAAGTAAGTAGCTTTAAGTTAAGTTGGTTTTGCCAAGGTTTGCTTCAATAATTCTCTCTAAGGGTTTAATCAACACCATACCTCTGGAATAGAATGATGGAGGTCTGGTATCTCCTTCAGGGGGTCGATATCCCAGTCACCCGCAAGGGTAGCCTGGAAACGCCGGAGCTGGATTTCTCTGCAGGAGAAAGGACAGCGTCTCTCTCAGCGCGTCGAGGAGGAGGGGCAGCGTCCGCGGGCAGCTTGCATTTGCTGGGCTCTTTGCAGGGGGACGGCTGTTCAGCTCCTAAGTTCACCACACCATTGTTCGCTCGTTAGCAGCGATAGCAGTAGCGATAGCAGCTATGGTATAATCAGCATAACAGCAGCTTCGTCAGCAGCGATGGCATCGAGGCCGCTAGCAGCGTTTTCTTAAGGCAACGTTGGTAATATTTATACCTGAAAGGTGCCTTGTTTGGCGTAAGTTTTAGGACATAAGACGTCAATAAAGATGTCACTAGGAAGTGATCGTCTATCAGTGCTCATTAGAGTTCTATTACTAATCAAAACACAGCAAGCGGGGATTTCCAGGTTGCTGAGTTTTTATCTTGTTGAAGAACTCGGAGTGTTAATCTAGGAATCTTAGATAGTAACTTCTGCTATGTCATTGCACTAATTGGTTGCAAAGGAAGTGGCAGAGAAAGCGATTCTGAAATGTGGCTCTGTTCGTGTGAGGCCAGAGACGAGTTTCTGAATATTGCATTTGATCGGTTATGCCAATATAGGGAATAAATGGATTTATAGCCGTATAGGGGCATAAGGTCACAGTATCGATCAGGGTCCTAGATTTGAACGCTACACTATAGGTACTGTCACAACAGAAAAAGAACTCACAGAAAGGTGTCTGCCAATAACTCCAGATCTCTCTCTCCTGCTAACAGTATCGCCTACCTTTAATATTACCTCTGCAGCCCCGCATCCATGGGAAGTGTTCCAACATCCCCACGGCAACAAGCAAATGCACAGACAACTGTAACTCAAAAGGGGGACGCCGTCTTAGGTACTCATAAAAATGGGAAGTGAAAGCAAGCAAGTGGGGGCATCCAAGCCAAGTGCATAACCTATGACCAACTCAAATGCAATTGCAGTATGCACTGTTAACACCAGTGCAGAACCAAATTATCCATCATGGGCTCAGACCCTATTAGCAGACCTGTTGATCCTTCAGCTTAGAATTATTGTGAAGGAAGAAGTTGCCTCCTTAGGCGATTGAATACATAACCTGACATCTGTGGGGTCTCAAGGCAAACGCACTCCAGTGCTAACACAATACCAACTGCACTGAGGGGGGTGTTTCCAGTTGCCAGTTAGATCTTGGGAGTCGGGCACCTTCATATAATCAAGTGACACCTAGGACTCAGGACCCCATCATCCACACAAACACTAGACAAGACACCAGTCGCGTAACCCAGTGCTCTGGTGCGCAACAGGGGCAAGATCACACCATGCATCTAGCCACTAGGAAACCCCACTGTGAGGCTGTGAATGATGTTACAACCCATACCATGCAGAGTATTCATCAAAGCACTAATACTGCAACAAGTAGAGAAGGGTCGGGGGAAGAGTGCCCAGTGGGCAGGATAGAAACAATGACCCAGCCAATTATAAACCTACCTCCAGCCTCATCCCAGTGCTCAATAATGGCTAGAGAGAGTCACAACTGACGGATGATTAAAAGTTTATTTTGGCCAGCAAGGATTAGGCAGTTTCCCCCATGAAAGTGCTTGGGAAATTTTTATGATCCGGAGAGTCGCTTGGGTGGGATCTAGAAAAAAAACAAGGGGATTGCGTGATCCTTCTCCAGTCTGTACATAGGTTAATAACCCTCAAATGTAGCCCCTTAGAATCCCACACACTGGACCAGTTCTATTCCCAGTGCTACAACTGCTGCAAGAAGTGGACTGACAACCAGGGACAATGGGATTGGGTAAGGAAAACACCACCCCGACGCCCCTGGGAGGATGAGTGGAGCATGGCTACGATTATCTAAGCCTTCCTACTACTCTGGGACATGGCCAGAAATAAAGGACAGGGTCTCAACTACCAAACAGGTGACTAAGGGGCCAAAAGGCCCACAAGATCTCCCTGGACTCATAGCTCCCATACCTTCTGCTCTTCCCAGTATTCATATTTCTAGTGCAAACAAACCCACCACAACATCCGATGGTCTCACATTGGTTTAACCAGATGGTACCTCTACCCCTGACACTTACCCCCTGATGCCCTTAGAGAAATACCATACACAGGAAGCAATTAAAGATCCTGTCTTGGAATGTTGCTGGCCTCAAAAGTAAACTTTCTTGTCCCAAATGGGGGCTTTTTGTGGACCAGTATGACATCTGCATGTTCCAGGAAAAGTGGGCACAGGATGACTACACAAGGGTGGGTTTCACGTCATTCAATATTCCAGCCATTATAAGAGAGAGGGGTAGACCGTCTGGGGGTTTATGTATTTGGGTTGGCTCACATGTGGTCTGTGTAGCTAGTCCCTTGAACATTTTGTCCAGCGATATCCAATATGTAATACTTAGCTTCATATCTAAGCTGAAGCTTGCTCCTATTATTGCCTACTCTTTACCTGTAAGTTTGAGCAAGAAATTGCCAACCCTTGATGCATTGCACTCCTTTATTCCTACTGTTTACCCAGACATGAGGTTGAATGTTGGGGGCGATCTTATTTGTCAATTAGAGCCGCTTCCTGTCATTCCTGATCCAATGGTCAATCCCTGATCTACAAATCCCGTTGATCCAGACCTGGTCCCCCGTAGCACTTCAAATCAATGCCATCATGCTAACCCACTCACTGAGAGCGTGTAGTGGGTGCACAATACAAGACACGCCATGGAAACCAACATTTAACAGATTTGGCCAGGCTTTTCTCCTGGACTACATCTTAGTGGAGACTAGATCATGACCCAGGGTTCTCGATTTTGCTGTTGCAATAGCGACCACAACACATTGGCTTTGGTATTGAAGGTGCTGTATTCAGGTATTGCCCCAGACAGTAGCCCCCCTCCCGAGAATAGGCTAATACTTTCTAATAACAGAAGAAGAATAAAATGGTGGATAATAAAGCATTCACCTGAGAAGTTGAGTGCACTCTATGATGGGTTCAGTGGTGTTCCTACTGAAGTGGGTAACCTCGCTCCTATCAATAAAGTCGGAGAACTCTATGCAAGCCTGACATCCAATCTGGCCAATATATTCCCCCCAAAAGCGCACTTCAAGACAGAAAAATAGTTCACTGAGTCATGGTTTCAAGTTAATTGCCGAAAGGCGAAACGGGCCCTGATAGCAGCCATTAAAGCCAAAAACAACTTACTAACTAAATACATGCAGGTTTTATACAAAGAGGCTATCTGCAGAGCAAAGCAGTCCTGGGACTTAAATAAATGGGAGGACCTAAAAACCACCCTACTGAATAAAGATATGAAGGAATTCTGGGCCATAGTTAGAACAGGCAGTAGGGAAGGTAAGTCAGCCATTGAGCCAAATATACCAGCAGAAAATTTTGTAGACCATTTTCAGGCACTGTACAAAATGAAGGTAGCATCCGGCCTCCATAACGACATCCACGCTACTCCATAAAGGATCTTGTATGCAGACACTGGCCTGGTACCTGAGGTACCTACTTTCTTATTAAGGTCCACCTATGAAGAAGCTGATGGGATCACTCTTCTTGAAGTTTCAAATGCAATTAGGAAATGTCCTGTCGGCAAAGCACAGGGATTAGATAAGCCTCCAGGGGATCTTTTCCAAGAAGAACCAACGATATGGGAGCCTTATCTGTGCGTACTATTTAATGCAATAACGAAAGGTATGCCAATCCCCGAAACCTGGGCAGGGGCAGAAATTGTCCCAGTTGTTAAAAAGGGCTCTCCTCTGCTCCCTGCTAACTACAGACCGATCAGTCTGATTGATGTCACACAAAAACAGTTTGCAGGGGTACTCCTAGACCGCATTCAGAGTTGGATGGAAGATTACAAAATGTTGAGCTCATACCAAGATTTAGGAAGAACACTACCACTGTCAACCGAATATATAGACTCCAACTCATATTTTGGAAAATGGTGAGAATGGAGGGCGGCAGCCTCTACTTAATTTTTGGGGACCGGAAAACGGCTTTTGAATTGGTTCCCAGTGATAACATTTGGAGGTACTAGGAGATATGGGGATCCCTTCTCACCTCCTTAGTATGCTTATCAAGCTGAACAATGCCAACTATGCCCAAGTAAGATGTAGGAAAGGGGAAGAACTAACGCCACAACTCCTCAAATTTCCAAAGCCAAGCTTAAGTTAGCCCAGACAAGCGGAGGAATTGTAAAACTACTCATAGATTCCTCCTCTAATCCTACTGGGCCTATTATTTAAATATACAAGGCACAAGTTAGGGGTGCTCCAATGTTTGGGGCCAAACTCTGGGGCCATTGTTCTTGCAGTCATGTAACCAAAGTTGACAACAGCTTCTTAAGACAGATTTTGGGTCTCCCTTCTGATACCCCCTTAACCCCCTGTGGATAGTTTTAGGTATTATACCGATTGGAGATGAGATTAGCCTAAGACCCCTAACGTTCTGGAATAGATTGTGGGTGATCCCAGAACTGGCAGAATATAGGTCAGAAACAAAAGAGCAACTTGGTCTCCCGGGGATAGAAAAAATCACTTGGTTTGCACATATAAGGGAAGAGTGCAGTAGGATAGGCAAACCAAATCTCTGGAGTGTCCCCGAGGAACCGTGTTCTGCAATTTCACGGGCTGAACTGATGACAATTTATCGAACATATAAACTGCCAGTCATCCATGGGAATCCGGCTCCAGCTCATCTGACAGCCGAATTCCTCACAATAAAAGAAGAATATAAATTTGAATCCTTCCTGAATGACACTTTACCTTTCCCTGCAAGAAAACTATGGGGCATATTAACAACACACAGCAAAAAATATCGCTGAGTGCGCTTAGCGCTATTTTTAGTAACGCCGGCTATCGCTGGATTGAAACGTTGAGATAACGCGGTATTTTCAACGCTTATCTCAACAGCGTTAAACAATCTGGCGTTGGCGGCAGAATAAGGGGACATCGCTGGAAATCCAGCAATACAAATGCGGCGATCAGGGAATCCTTGTGAATAAGGAGATGTGGATTAAGGTTTATAATCCACCTCCCTTTTTAAATATTTCCAAGTCTGACAATTTGCAGATGTTAGCTAATGGCGATAACGGCGGTTAGCATAGCTTTTCTTATCCCTATGGGTTTCATGCGCCATCTTGTTAATAGGGAGAAGTGCTGTTAGCGATATTTTCCCTGTTGTCTTGTTTGAAGAAACGCCTACTTTGCATCTCATTAGAGATGCAAAGCGAAGCGTTGTTACAAAGGCTGCTAACATGCGCTCATACATGTTAGCACTGCCTTGTAAATAGGGCGAAAGAATTATCTCCACTTTTTTGGCTTTTAAAGCCAAAAAAGCGGAGATAAGGCCCTTGATAATATGCCCCTGGATCTCCAGTTTAGATTTAGTACCCTTCCACTACTTGCCTTTCCTTGTAAATGGTCTGCAACTGCCCCACATGGTGCATAGCCTGCAACCACCAGGAGGAGTCTTAGCTCCATGTTTTATTCTTTTGCCCAGGCTAAAAATCTGCAAGACAGCGCTGGCTCATACAGTTGTGCAGGAATCTAGAGTTTGTGCACTGCCGGGAGGCACTCAGAATTTTGAAGATTGACACCTCTAAGCCCATTGTTTTTGCTGTCTCTCGATTTCTAAGAATAAGGGGACATCGCTGGAAATCCAGCAATACAAATGCGGGGATCAGGGAATCCTTGTGAATAAGGAGATGTGGATTGAGGTTTAGAATCCACCTCCCTTTATAAATATAGCCAAGTCTGACAATTTGCAGATGTTAGCTAATGGCGATAACGGCGGTTAGCATAGCTTTTTTTATCCCTATGGGTTTCATGCGCCATCTTGTTAATAGGGAGAAGTGCTGTTAGCGATATTTTCCCTGTTGTCTTGTTTAAAGAAACGCCTACTTTGCATCTTATTAGAGATGCAAAGCGAAGCGTTGTTACAAAGGCTGCTAACATGTGCTGATACATGTTAGCACTGCCTTGTAAATAGGGCGAAATAATTATCTCCACTTTTTTGGCTTTTAAAGCGAAGCGTTGTTACAAAGGCTGCTAACATGTGCTGATACATGTTAGCACTCCCTTGTAAATAGGGCGAAATAATTATCTCCACTTTTTTGGCTTGCAAAGCGAAGCGTTGTTACAAAGGCTGCTAACATGTGCTGATACATGTTAGCACTGCCTTGTAAATAGGGCGAAATAATTATCTCCACTTTTTTGGCTTTTAAAGCCAAAAAAGCGGAGATAAGGCCCTTGATATTATGCCCCTGGATCTCCAGTTTAGATTTAGTACCCTTCCACTACTTGCCTTTCCTTGTAAATGGTCTGCAACTCCCCCACGTGGTGCATAGCCTGCAACCACCAGGAGGAGTCTTAGCTCCATGTTTTATTCTTTTGCCCAGGCTAAAAATCTGCAAGACAGCGCTGGCTCATACAGTTGTGCAGGATTCTAGGGTTTGTGCACTGCCGGGAGGCACTCAGAATTTTTTAGATTGACACCTCTAAGCCCATTGTTTTTGCTGTCTCTCGATTTCTAAATGCAATGTGGCGTAGGCGCTGGACTCTCTAACACCAGATACAAATGCATGAACTGTTCTGATTCCTTTCCAAAAATGGGAGAAAAAACTGTTTTAAATTTTTAACCATGGGAGATGAATTATTTGTATTTCTATTCTTGTTCAAGTCTTTTTATTTTACAGAGTTTTATATAGCGTAAACTTGACCAGAAGTATCAGGTATCAGAGCGCTTTACATAGCACCAGTTGCGTTACATGAGGACACATACATTTTTGTTAGGCGCGGGGAGATGAAGTGATTTGTCCAGAATCAAAGGATGTTCAGCGTCGTTGCCGAGACCCGAACCTGGTTCCCCGGATTCAAGGTCGACCACCCTGGCCATTAAGCCAACGGCTGTAATTATTGGTAGGAACATTTTGACCAGTATTGATTCCACTGGATCTGTTGATGTTATGCTTTCTGTTAAGTACTGTTTGGTCCCTGCATTCAATCTGATTTTCACTGGACCCATGTTCTGTTTTTGTTTCCCTGTTAATTATGCATTTGCACTTTCTTGACCTTATTGGCTCTGCCTATAGGTTAGTACAGCTAATTACCTTGACACACAAAGATGATGCACATGTACTTTCATACAATGGATGTATTCTTTTTTATAAATTTCATACTGCCAAGATTTTAATTGCATTGTACACATACTTTTATGGTTTTAACGACTGAAATAATGGCTTTTGAGCTGAGCTGGATGCCTTTTATTTAGAGGCCTCATTTGTGATCTTCTCAAAACTCCAGACGGTGCAAAACCCCCCAGCCAGAATACTTCTGGAAATCCCAAAATGCCAATCGGCAAAACCAGCCCTGAAATCTCTCCACTGGCTCCCTATCAAGGAGAGAGTTCATTTCAATGCTATGTTTATTGGTCACAAGACACTAGCCGGAAAAGGGCCTTCCATCAATTGCTCTATTGTTCGAACCTACAGTGCTAACAGATGCATCCGCTTGGACAATTTAAGTCTGGCCGCAGGTTCCAGGAATAAGAAAGCTAGAAGTGGGAGTCATCTGTTCTCTTACAATGCCGCTAAGCTACTGAATACTCTCCCACTTCATTTGCTTAAGGAACCCAACTATCTGGCCTTTCGTAATCTATTTAATACCTGGGTCTTCCCCTAGTTGAGTTACTGTCCACTACTTGCAACTGTCAGTGCTGGGATGACCCTGGGTTGCTACACCCTTTATAAATGTATTTTTCATTTCATTACTTTTCATGATCTTACACACCTTTTGTGGTGCATATTGTAGGACCCCTCCTGTCCGGTCCAGGCAGCAAAATCTGCTTTTCTGTAGTCCAAATGTCCACTCTTTCACTCGCCGTGTCTACCCATGTGCCTCTTTAAAACATATCTCAGCAGGGGTGACAGGATTCCGGAATTGTGTCAGCAACCACAGGATGTTGGGATATCCAGAGTCACCTACGTTGAAACAAAAAATCTCATCTCATGTGTGAAAAGAGGATACAACCTGACATACAAACAAAATACAACATAAATATACATTAAACACTGATAAGCCAGGCACGCTGATTTGGCAGCTGTGACATCATCGTGCGGGATCCTACTATTCGTCACCTTATCAATCTATCCCTCTCTTCGGGTATAATCCCTTCGAGATGGAAGGAAGCGTATGTCACCCCCATCCTAAAAAAACCCTCACTGGACCCTCTAAAAGTCGAGAACTACCGGCCTATCGCCCTCCTGCCATGGGCTGTGAAGGTGACAGAAGCCCATGTAAACGGCATTCTGTCCAACCATCTTCAATCTGCCAACATTCAAGACCCTTCGCAGAATGGCTTTCGCCTGGAAACACTGAAACAGCCCTCATCTCCATGGCTGAACATCTACGCGCTGTGTTGGATGTGGGTCAAACGGTGGCTCTGGTATTACTAGATCTCAGTGCCGCCTTTGACACTGGGTGCCATGCAATTATTTTACAGCGCCTGGAAGAGGCAGGCGTCAAGGGCACGGCGTTGGAATGGTTTTGATCGTTTCTCTCTGATTGTACCTTCCGGGTCTCCAAGCCTCCCTTTGAATCTAAACCCCATAGTCTCAAACAGGGAGTTCCGCAGGGATCATCACTGAGCCCCACGCTTTTCAATCTTTACGTGCAGCCGCTGGCTGCTGTCGCCAAGCGTTGGGACCTTACAATGGTGTCTTACGCTGACGACACGCAGCTTGCGGTTGCACTTAGTGGGGACTCTGACACTGCAGCAACGAGGTTTTGTGAGGGTCTCAGTGTGGTGGCTGGATGGATGACGGCCAATTGCCTGCAACTCAATGCCAAAAAGACCGAAGTATATATTGTGGGCAAACAGAGCAGCCTCTGGGGTGATAAATGGTGGCCAGCTGACCTTGTGCTCACTTTGATTCCGGTTGATGAGGTGAAAAATCTAGGCGTTTGGCTAGATTCTACGCTCAGTTTTTCTTGTCATACTAAGAAAATAGCTGCAACCTGTTTTGGCTATCTACGGGGGCTTAGACCGGTGTTGAAATTCTTTGACGCCCGACTCGCCAATTGATTATTCAGGCAGTCATATTGTCTAGGCTTGACTACGCGAGCTCGCTGCTGCTCGGGGCCAATCAGGCTGAAATTATGAGACTGCAGCGCGTTCAGAACGCTGCAGCTAGGGCATTAGTCGGTCTCCCTAGATTTTGCTCTGCTAGAAGCACTATCACCAAGCTTCATTGGCTGCCTGTACCTCAGAGGATAGAATTCAAGACTTTATGTCTTGCTTTTAAGATATTAAAAATTGCCTCTCCCCAGATACTGGAACATCTCATTCTTCCGTATACCCCTACCCGCCTGCTGAGATCCTGTGGTCAAAACTTAGCCGTAGTCCCTCATTTTTTAAGGAGTAGGTCCGGCGGTTGCTCTTTTAGAGTGCTTGCCCCTAAACTCTGGAACTCTCTCCCTTCCCATTTGCGTGCTCTCAATGACCTTTTGACATTCAGGAAAGCCATAAAAACTCATATTTTTCCAAATAGTTGTTAATCCTTTTATTCTGGCTTTTTTTTCTTCGCTCGGTTTGTGCTGTGTTTCTTTCCAGGCGCAGCGCCGGGATGCCTCTTAGCTGGGTGTTAAGAAGTAGTCTGCAGACTGGAGTAGTGAGAAGTAGGATTTATTAAAACAGCCCCACACGGTGATGATGCGTGGGTGAACGAAACATCAGAAATGACAGTTGGTGTCAACGTAATCAGCTGGAGTTAGGAATGGAATGTGGGGGAACCAATGGGAAGGGGAGAAGCAGGGAAGGTTCACGCGCAGGGGAAAGGAAGGTACCATGCGCATGGGTGCAAGGGGGGTGGCATGGGTAGGATACAACACATCTTCCTCTCTATAGAGTTTTGGCAACAGCGCCACAGGAAGCGGTGGCAAATAGATAGGGGGCATAAACAGTAGGGTAGTTAGTCACACTCATAATCATCCAAACGTTTAGGTTTGCGGATGGTCCTACCATACCTCCCATAGGTCGCTGGTAAGTGTGGTGCACATTCGGTGTCCGAATGAGAGTAAGATCAGATCTGCCGAACCTACCACTGAAACCGTGACCATCAGACACCACTTCAGAATCCGAATGAGGGTCATCCTGACAACTCCGATTACAAGTCGAAGTGCTGGGATGGACACCTGCAGACCGATCTGTCGATTGGCCATCATCAGAGTCAGAGTCGGGTTGGAGGTCACATGTGCTGTTGTTTCTAGGCCTATTATTCTCATCAGTACTAGATCTATCAACATCTACCCACAAATCATTGCTAACAGTAACATGCTGCTGGTGACCCTGGGCCTTGTCACTGGGATGATAGTTCGCCAGTCTGCTCATGTGCCAGACCTTCCCATCACTGAGTCTTGCCGCATTGTTGAACAGCTCGTCGATGTGAAGTGGGGCGGTGAATCTGCTTTCTCCTTTCTTTACTTTTTTTTCCAAACGAACTTTCACCAGATCGCCAACCTTGAATGAATGATCTTTTGCACTGTGTTTAGAATCGTACCATTCTTTGTAGTACTTCTGTGCTTTGATGATGTTCTTTCTTATGTTTTCAGGCGACCATTCAATTTGTTTTGATTCGGACATCCATCCTAGATCAATGCTCATGGGCTGTCTGCTTCTCATGAAAATGAATGGTGCAGTGCGTGTGCTAGCACAAGGAGCAATCCTGAATGCCCAGATGAGTTTGTATATTTCCTCTTCCCAGTTTAAGTTTGCATTTCTGGATAGTTGAATGTGTCCCTTCAAGACCCGGTTAAATCGTTCAGTGAGGCCGTTTCCTTCAGGGTGATAAATTGACGTGGTGTGGTGGGTGATGCAGTTCCTAGCAAGGAATGACTTGAATGCTTCAGAACAGAATTGCCGGCCATTATCGGTGAGGACGGATTTTGGTAAACCTTCACTGAGAAAGAGCTTGTCCAAGAAGTCTATGCATTTAGAACTGTCAATTTCCTCTACGATTTTAATTTCTGGCCACTTGGAGAAGTGATCTATTGCCACCAAGATGTACTTGATTGCTCCATCGTGTCCTTCTACAGGCCCCACGATGTCCAAACCTAATTTCTCCCATGCCATTTGCGGGGGTCGAATCGGAGAGAGACTGACTTTTGACGTTTTGAGAGTTTTGTCTGAGTCACAGCATTCCAAACAGTTCCTGACCTGGACTTCGATTTGCTTGTCAATCCCCGGCCACCAATAACTTGCTCTGACACGCTGCTTGGTTTTGGTGATGCCTAGGTGGCCAACGTGACACAAACTTAGGATTTTGTCTCTGAGCGTGGCAGGGGCTATGGCTTTACCCATTCTGTACAACACGCCATTTTCCAAGCTGAGTTAATTCCTAGTTTCCCAAAACACCTTGACATTGTCTAGTAGGTTGCGCTTATCTGGCCATGCAGAGTTGATGAATTGGCATACCATTTGCAGAGTGGAGTCGCGCGACATGTGTTGACCCCATTCTTCCGCTGATATTCCATCCAGGTCCGTGTTGAAGAGTAGGGCAACCTTCTCCTCGTCTTCTTGAGCGACTATGCTTTCCATGTGAGGCAGAGGTAATCTGCTGAGGAAATCCGCGATTTTGTTTTTCACACCTGGCCAATATTCTGCCGAGTAGTTGTAATCCAGCAGCTTGATCGACATTTTGCTGAGTCTTGGTGAAGCGTTTTGTAGACCTGAGGCTGTCAGAATCTTTAACAACGGTTTGTGGTCAGTGCGGAGATGGATTTTGTAACCCCACACATAGGCTCTGAAGTAGTTGAGCGCCCACGAGCAAGCTAGCATTTCGCGTTCTATGACAGAGTACTTTTCCTCCGCAGGGGTGAGCGACCTGGAGGCAAAGGCTACTACCCACTCTTGGTTAGAGGTGTCCTTCTGTGCTAGCACTGCTCCAATACCTTTGTTGCTTGCATCTGTGGTGAGGTAAATATCTGCTTTGGGGTCAAAACCTTTGAGGAAAGGCGCCTCGCTGATTTCTTTTTTGATGGTAACAAAAGTGTTCTGACAGTCCGATGACCAAACAAATTTGGTTTTGTTTTTCAATAGTTGTCTTATGCTGTAGGTTTTTTCAGAGAAGTTTCTTATGAATTTGGAGTAATACTCCGTCAAGCCAAGAAAGGCTCTTACATCCTCTTTGCTTGAGGGACATGGGGCATTGAGGATGGCATCCACCAAACCCTGTTTGGGTTTGATCCCATCACGGCTGATAGTGTGCCCAAGGTAGACCACTTTGTCCTGTGAAATTTTACATTTGTCCAATTCTACTGTTAAACCATGCATTTTCAGTTTGCAAAACACTTGTCTAAGGCGTGTGTCGTGTTCCGATTGGTTGCTGCCCATGACCAGGATATCATCCTGGAAAAACCTGATACCTTCAACACCTTCCAGAATAGATGTCATGACCCTTTGGAAGAGTGCTGCGGCAGAGGCTAAACCAAATGGTACCCTGGTAAACCGATAGCAACCAAAGGGTGAGATAAAGGTAGTGAATTTTTTACTGTCTGCATGCAGGGGAATCTGGTGATATGCAGATTTTAAGTCAATTATGGAAAATACACACATATCATTGGTGGCACTAAACATTTCACAAATACGTGGTAGGGGATATTGATCAACAATAATGTTCTTATTGAGGTCCCTGAGATCGATGCAGAGTCTGATTTTCCCGTTGGGACGTTTGACAACAACCAAGGGGGAAACCCACTCCGCCGATTCCACTGCTTCTATAATGCCATCCTTGACAAGCTTGTTCAGTTCCGCTTGTACATCATTTCTCACTGAAACTGGTAGATGTCTTACCTTGTGAATGCAAGGAACAGCTGAGTCTTTAAGTTCAATTTTGTGTTCGAAACTGTTAAGCAAACCCACTTTACCTGAGAACACTTCGGGGAAGTCTTTTTGTATGGATAGTTTACATGAATCATTTATGGACAAGACAGGATCATCACTATTGGGATCGAGCATGATGCCTAGATCAGCTTGATCACTCCAGCCAAGGACAGAGGGGCCTTTTTTTGCAACATACAGTCGGCAAAATGCTTTCCGATTTTTAAATTCAAACTCCAAATCACGTGTTCCTAGGAATTCGATGTTGTTTCCAGTGTAGCTTCTAGCAATAACTCTGGGTTTTTCTAGATTAGAACCTAATTTATCCGTGAATTGCTTCCAAATGTTTTCATTGATGATCGTGAAGGGTGACCCAGAGTCTGCCATCAGATTGACTGTCACCCCTCCCAAACTAACATCACACATGGGTTTTTTCTTCTTAGTGGGCGTGACTTCTAACACGTCGTATTCAATTGAGAAAACATAACTGACATTGTCTGAGTCAGAGTACTCCGAGTCCTCTTCGGTGGAATCACTCTCTTCCTGTATTTGTCGCACCTGTCTGCTTTGTCTGTACATTTTCTTGTTGCAGACCTTAGTGATGTGACCAGTCATGCCGCAAGACGAGCATTTTTGATGTAGAGCTGGGCACTTTTTAGAATCGGCAAGATGAGTTGGAGACCCACAGCGATAGCATTTGAGATCAGGAAAGTCATTGTCTCTTGTGTTTGTGCGTCTATCGCTGCTATGTTTCGATCTGGTAGATTCACTTCTCTTGTGATGATCATGACTCATTTCTTTCCTGTTACCTTTCAGTTTGTATTTGGAGGATCTAATGGCTTTTATTTCCGCTGGTTCATCAATTACTGCTTTGGCACATCTGCCAGTAAGTTCAGCCTTCTTGACAAGAGCAACAACCTCCTTCAAGGAAGCCTCGCCATTGACCCAGAGTTTATCTTGGATGTTGGGGTTGCTTGCATGCATTATTATTTGGTCACGCACAAACTCCTCCTGCAGCGCTCCGAATCTGCAGGTCAGGGCCAAGTTATTCAGAGCAGCCACATAATCCTCTACACTCTCATCTTTTCCTTGCTTTCTTCTTGAGAACTTGTATCGATCAACAGCAACACATACAATGGGCGAGAAGTGATCGTCTAGATCATCTAGGGCATGTTGATAGACATTATCACCTGTTCTCACTTTCTTCTCAATGTTATTGTAGGTCTTAAGACCACCAGGACCCAAACAGTACAGAAGCACCTTTTTCTTCTTTTCAGCAGTGAAGTCATCATCCTCAACTGTCTCAATGTAATTGACAAAATACTCTTTCCACTCTTTCCAAGGCATGCAAGGTGCACCTTTAAGAGGAAGAAATGCCTGAGGTTGAGAAAGGTTCAAGGAACTGAGGGCACACATGACTCACACTGCGAGAATACTTAGTACACAATCCTTGTGATGAGTGACCTTCAACCAACAAACTCAGGTTAAACGATGTGCTGCTAGAGTGTGTGACACTTATTTACTTAATTTCATAGCCATATGCTTGCTTTGTAGTTGGTGGCTTTTTTTTTTGTTAGGTGTAATAAAGTTACACGAATTCGGAACTTAGGCTGGGCTCGAACACTAACTCGAAGAAAACGAGAGTTTTTTTTTCCAAAATGGCGCCCAGCGCTGCGTTCCAGTGACGTCACGCATCACCAGGCATGCGCAGAAGCAAGGAATTACAGGCGCGAACACAGCTGACTGGAATTTCCGTTACGAAAGCGCCAGGAGAGACAGTGCCCCTGACAGGAATCAAAGCGCGTGAGGACAGCTCAACTATGGAGGAGCGTCGAGCGCATGAAGAAGGCACACACGAAGGGGAGTCCCCCAAGAACTGTAGCGGTCCTACCTCCGTGTGGCGCAGCAGCCGGTCGTTGTGAGATGCTCAAATCTCCGAAGCAGATGCGCGGCCACTTCACTCTGGACAGCTGTGTAGCTCGCGTCTTCGTTCGCCACGAAGGGAAGGCAGGTAAGAAGATTTGCCTCAATGAATCGAAGGATTATCGAAAGTAGCAAGGTGGAAGTCCATCATCTGTACCACGGTGTGAGGCTGTAGTTCCTCCGCTAACCTCGTCGCCACTGTTAAGAAGTAGTCTGCAGACTGGAGTAGTGAGAAGTAGGATTTATTAAAACAGCCCCACACGGTGATGATGCGTGGGTGAACGAAACATCAGAAATGACAGTTGGTGTCAACGTAATCAGCTGGAGTTAGGAATGGAATGTGGGGGAACCAATGGGAAGGGGAGAAGCAGGGAAGGTTCACGCGCAGGGGAAAGGAAGGTACCATGCGCATGGGTGCAAGGGGGGTGGCATGGGTAGGATACAACACTGGGGCAGCTGTGCGCTTATAAATGGAGCTAACATAACATAACATAACATTCCTCATGATGTACGCATCATGTACAGATCTTGGGAAATGTGCACAGACATGTGAGATTGTCGTGTCAGGCAGACATACCACTAGGGCATTGATGGGGTGAAAATGCTTCTCATTCATGTATTTCTGTTCATTTGCTTGTGGTGGGACCAATGACATGTGGAAATCTTCCCAAAGCATTAAAGTCACTCTTGATGTCAGCAAATTGTCGTAGTGAAGGGAATTTGATGTACCGGTTCAGAAAATGCAACATTCCCTCAAAGAAATCACGAAGCACACTGCTAAGCATTGTCTGTGACATCCCACCAGCAGTAGCCACAGTGTACTGGAAGGTTCCTGTGGCAAAGAAATGTAGGGCTGACATCACCTTCACTTGGGGGTCAGCACAGATGGATATGGGCATGAAGGTTGCAAATGTGGGGCCAACTGCTCTGCCAACTCCTCAATGCGTGGTCTGGTGAAGTGGTACTCTCGGATGCTGTCACAGTCCATCTTAACAAACATCACATACTAAACACACACCTCAGTAACTAGCAAAGATAGATTTGTGGTCCAACTGACACGTGTTGGAAAGGTGCACACACAGGGATCATATAATGCCACCTGGACACAGTCATGACGTAACGTCTGATGTACATGTACCATCACACCCATGAAACACCCATGATTGTATCAAATTTTGTTTGTATGATAAACAGGTATGTCTGTGACACACAGACACAACAGTAACTAACATGCCAAATACAGATTGATGTTCAAAGTGAATTTTGTCAGCAACCTAAACAATGGAGTGTGTGCGTTGCACAATACGCAAACAATGTGGATTCAAGAAAAAATACTGTCTCCAAAGCACTTTGTAACACACCGTCTAATATTTTGGGTGCCTGTAACTTGTGATTACACAATGGGCCCCTGTAACTTTGTCCTGGGCTAGGAGGGTGATCTGTAAAGTTGTCTCTCACAGTTGTGATGTGCATCACAAACAATGGATTTGGTCCCCATGAAGCTTGGCTCATCCTGTGAGTGTGAGCTAGAAAGAACTCTGTCCAATATGACATGTGAACTATGTACCCACACATGTCATGAAGCATGAAATAAAGTTTCTTATACTGTCTGACAGGCTTATTGATTGGTGTAGGGCACCTGCGTCTCAACCAGAATAGTGTGGATTGCATCCTTTAGCTGTTGACTATAATGTGGACAGACAAGATGCGTATTCAAAAAACACAGTGTACACTTCTAGAGTCAAGCGGAATGCACATATTGGCTATTGGTCTTCAGGGGTACAGACACAGGTGAGTATTCAAAAGA
Organism: Lissotriton vulgaris; assembly: GCF_964263255.1. Classification (NCBI taxonomy): domain Eukaryota; kingdom Metazoa; phylum Chordata; class Amphibia; order Caudata; family Salamandridae; genus Lissotriton; species Lissotriton vulgaris. Next base: position 63,924 of record NW_028250927.1, on the reverse strand, counting down.
CACGGTGTACACTTCTACACCAAGCCGGGCCCACACATTTGTTATTGGTCATCATGGGGACAGACATGTTTTTGCTGCGTGTACGACTCGGATGCAAACATATTCGGTTGGATAACCACAACGATGTATCAAACTCAATAGTGTTATGATGCTGAATATTTGAGCGATGCGTTAGGCGTGTCCAAGGCGTAGAATGTGATGGATTGGATACATTCTGATGATGCGAATGTCTTAGATCTATCTCTTTGGACAGAATCCGCTTCTGCAGTCTGATATAAGGCTGTCTGTTCCCTAGAGACTTCACTTGCCTGCACTACATTCTACTTGCCTACATCTCAACCTACCACTTCTGCTGTCTCTGCATCCTCTTGGGTAGGCAATGGCACGTACTGTGGAGAGGACACCAGCTTTAACAGAGGAGAAGAACCAGCCCCTGCTGGACAGCCTCTTTCCACAGTACAGCAAGCTGTATGGGAAATCAGGGTAGCAGGTGAGTATTGATTGCACTGACTTTTCAATCGACCATGTTTCCTAACAGGCACTACTGTGATCCCCAAGGACAGGCACACATAGTTATTGTAAGTCTCACAGTGTGTTGATTCATGCTCTGGACAGGTACAGTGATGTAAAAGTATATCTTTTTATTTTCATGTGGAGAAGTGTGGCTCAATGGTTAGAGCCGCAGACCTTGATGCAGAGCTCTGGCCCGGGACCAGGGTTCGATTCCCGCCTCGGTGGGTCTTGGGCTCAAAATTTCCTTGAGCCTGCTATTCTCGCCTCAGTGCCTATTCTAATCATGGGTCCCACGCTGCAACTCTGGGCAATAGCTTGCTTAATCTCCAACAGCGCTGGGATGCCTGGTTTCACCATGGGGGTGCCCAGGAGTGGACTCTTCACAGGGAAAAACCAGGAAGGGTTCCTACAGCGGTATGAGTGCAGCGCCTAGATTCCCTGGTGGTGAGTCGTGCGCTATATAAGTACCAAGTTATTATGCAATATACTCATGTTATTAAGGCATCTTTGCACACAGGACAACTACCCCTGCTGATACTTGAACTACCTTAATACATTATCTGGCCGTCTACCAATAAACTTTATGTCCAGGTGTGTGATGAACAAACATGTAGCATGTGTAGTAATGGTGTGTCACTATGTCATCCTTACAGGTCGATGCCCATCAGTAGCAGGAACTTTGGCTGACCATCACCTGAGCTGTAAAATCCGTGGCTGGATCCAGAGGATTGCAAGAGTCCAGTTGAAGATCTCACCTCCTTGCAAAAAGGAATGGACAACGGACCCTGATCCCCCACATGCTCCTGATACTCACATGGCCTTCCCTGATCCGGTTGGGCAGTTGAAGGCCAGACAACAGCAAGGAGGGCATGAGTTTGTGCCATTTTACTGAACTATGTCTGACATGCATGTTGCACTCCCTCAGCCTGGTAACACTCGCACAGGTCGTCTGTCTGCTGAGACAACACTTATGTGCCAAAATATAATGATGCCCCATTCTCATCTACTGCCGAAGTGTGTCCCTTTCTGTCTGTGAGATATGTCACTTGGCTCCTGTGTATTGGCTATAGCCCAAGGTTACTGTGAACAGCTCCATATACAACAGGTGCACTGAGTTGACCCTCATGAGTGATGTGATTGTCTGACATGTATTGGCACCTTGACAGAAATATGACCTGCACTTTTTGTGGTACATACATAAATGTATGATTTGCTGATCTGGGTAAACACATGTTTGTGAGAATAATACTACACACACGTGCAGCAGGTAAGACCAATGTTGATGCCTCAGACAAATGAAATGTGTAAGCTTTCAAAATGCATAGTAACCCGCCTGGTGCTCCCACTAATCCCATGTTTCACAAGCAGCAAGGACAGATATGCAAAGTCAGGTCAGCTGAGACATTGTCACATCCTATTTCTGTGTATCAGGCACCACTGTAACCATAGTAAAATGTAGATTCATGTGCCTAACTCTGTGTCAGTGTGTACAGGCCAAACTATTTTGAATAAACATGTGGCAAATATATAGAATATGGACACACACCTCATGTAAGGAAATAGGCTCAGATACACAGGACTAAACATGTGTTTGTTATCCCTTGACTGTGCCTAATGGTGACTTCTACGTATATGAGTATGCTGCCTTGCTTTGTTCTTGGGAGTTCGCAAAATGTTCTGGTATACAGATTTGTGACTTCATATACTCCAATGTCTCAGTAGAACATCGTGAGCTTGCCAAAGTGTTCAAATTGTGTGTTGCACTTATGGACATTACCAACAAAGATCATAGCGCTAGTGCTTGAATGCGACCAGGAGTTCTGCAAGCTGCTACTTTCGTTTTTAATAATTTTAAAGACCTATTGACTAAGAATATGTGTTTTTAAAATTAGATTGCTGCTACTTCGTTTTCACAATTTAAAAACCTATTGATTGAGGAATATGTGTTTTTAAATTACATTGCTGTGCCTCTTACCTGTTTTCTGGTCGCTACTCCCCGGTCCACCACAGCTTGTGCTGATTGTGTGGAGGGAGGCTTAAGCGACACCACTTCCTGGTTGTCCCATTCTGGGCAGCCATCTTGGGGAGGTTGACGGGCTAGTCTCCCCCCTGGCCCTCACTATTTTAAGGTGGGAGTATTGCGCGCACGATCACTTACCAACAAAGATCATAGCGCTAGTGCTTGAATGCGACCAGGAGTTCTGCAAGCTGCTACTTTCGTTTTTAATAATTTTAAAGACCTATTGACTAAGAATATGTGTTTTTAAAATTAGATTGCTGCTACTTCGTTTTCACAATTTAAAAACCTATTGATTGAGGAATATGTGTTTTTAAATTACATTGCTGTGCCTCTTACCTGTTTTCTGGTCGCTACTCCCCGGTCCACCACAGCTTGTGCTGATTGTGTGGAGGGAGGCTTAAGCGACACCACTTCCTGGTTGTCCCATTCTGGGCAGCCATCTTGGGGAGGTTGACGGGCTAGTCTCCACCCTGGCCTAATCTATATGACCTCTTCCTATCCCGCGCAGCGGTGACGCGCTGCGGTAGCGCCGTATACGCGCCGAAGAGGCGCCAAAGAGAAGCCAGTCTGCGCCAGTCCGCGTCCAGACGCTTCTCGCTGGTCCTGGTCTGGGGTGGTGACCGGCATCATGGTCGGTAATCAAGTTGTCTACAACTCTTTGTGGTTACACTCCTTACGCCCCCCTGTCAGTCCTTCCTGCTGCCATTCCGTCTCTCCAGCTAACACCGACCATCACTGCAAGCACTGTACATGGAGCACCTCCCGCCCATGTAGCGGCTCCCTCCCGTTGGGAGAGTTTTGGAGATTGTATCTCCTTAATTGCCGGTCGCTACCTAAACACTCCACAGAGTTGCATCTGTTGATTGATGAGCTTAATCCTGATGCCCTATTTTTAACGGAAACTTGGCTTCAGATTGACAACGACCCGTCCTTAATATGGGCCACTCCTCCAGGCTACACCCTTAAGCACCTCGACCGCCAATCGGGGAGAGGCGGGGGCTTAGCTATTTTATATAGGGACACCTTTAAGTGTCGGGTCACTTCTAATTCCTTGCTGACCTGTGAGAGCTTACACTTTGCACTTGATCTCTCCCCTACCACCACTTTTTCTGGTATTCTACTCTATCGACCACCAGGCTCCCTCAACAATTTTATCACTCAAATTACTGATCTCACCGCTAACGCAGCCGTGACCTCATCTAACCTCACTTTGCTTGGGGATTTTAATATCCATTCAGATGACCCCCAGGATACGGCAGCTAATAACTTGCGGGCCAACATGCAAGCGTTAGACCTCTGCCAGAGAGGCTATCAGGCGACCCATAAGAAGGGACATCTTCTCGATCACATATACAGTAATATCAACCTTAATGTAGAGTCCCCATGTTTCTCTGCCTTGGACCGATCATTTTTTGATACCGTTCACCTGGCTTTCTAACTCTTGTCCCCCTCCTGAAGCCTCTATAAAATACATGGGCAGGAAATGGTCCTCACTTCCCCTCACCGATTGGACAACGGCCCTTACTCAAGACCCCCCGAGAAAGGCCTTGAACCCTGCCTTAGCTTCTAGCAACTTTGATCACTGGATCTCCAGCACTTTAGACCAAGTTCTTCCCAAACGCCCTTGTAATCTCATTAGAAGACCTAAAGTTGCACCCTGGTACACTCCTGCTCTGAGGTTATTAAAGCTTGACTGCCGCAAACTAGAGAGAGCGTGGAGGAAGGACCATTCTCAGTCTAGGAAAGACGAATACAGGTCCGCAATGAGGCTCTATAAATCAGAAATTAAAATGGCACAAACCTCCTTCTATGAAGGTAAAATTAGTGCTGCAGCAAATGCGCCTAGAGAAATCTTTAGGATAGCTAAGTCCCTCATTTCAGCTCCGGCTGAGCGTCCTTCTGTTGAAGGGGCACAAGACCGCTGTAATGAGCTAGCTGCCTTTTTTTCCAAGAAAATCTCGACCATATATTCATCTTTTAGTAATCCTACAGTCAATACCCCCTCTGTCCCTCCTAGGCCAGCTGACTCCTCGGTTCCCTGCAAACTGGACACAATTCCGCTTCTTGATGCCGCCAGCCTGGATAGATTAATCTCCAAAGTTTCTTCTGGCTCCCCCAATGACCCGGCACCCCCCGGATCCTTGTCAAGGCACTGGACGTTATTCGTCCTGTGATCCTGGAAGCTTTAAACACCTCCATTGTGTCCAGGTCGGTCCCACTCGCTTGGAAGTGTGCCATGGTGAGGGCGCTTCTCAAGAAACCCTCCCTGGACCAGAACAACCTGTCCAACTACCGCCCCATTTCGTTGCTTCCCTGGTTGAGTAAACTGCTGGAGAGGCACACCAACAATATCTTAACAGACTATCTGGAGTCCAACTGTCTGTTGCGTGCCTCCCAGACAGGTTTTCGCCCTCAACATGGCACAGAAACTGCCATGTTGGCGGTCACAGAGGAAGCAAGAACGACTTTGGATCGGGGAGGAAAGGTGGCCATTATCCTGTTAGACCTTAGTGCCGCGTTCGACACGGTGAACCATATCACGCTGGTATACCGACTGGCGGGCATGGGCGTGTCGGGCGCAGCTCTGGACTGGCTCACCTCCTTTTTGAGTGAGCGCTTTTTCCGGGTCTTTGAGGGTGAGACAGTCTCTCCTAAACATCCTCTCAGGTGTGGGGTCCCTCAGGGCTCCTCCCTGAGCCCGACCCTCTTTAACGCCTACATGGAACCTCTGGACAGGATAGTCCATCCCTTTGGTGTGCGTATAGTCACCTACGTGGATGATACGCAGCTGGTGGTCTCGTTAGACCACGCAGATGGATCATCCAACACCTTAGGCCCCTGTCTAGAGGCTGTTGCCAGTTGGATGCAAGCTTCCTGTCTCAAGCTTAACGGGGAGAAGACAGACATCATTCTCCTTGGAAATCCCTCCCCGTCTGCTCTTGCACCCGTCTGGCCACCATGTCTTGGCGCTCCTCCTGCGCCCAAGTCCCAGATAAAGAGCCTCGGGATCTGGCTTGACACTGCCCTTGATTTCTCTGTCCAGGCTACTAAGACTGCTGCCACCTGCTTCGGACTAATGAGGATGCTCCGGCGGGTGCTCCCTTTGCTCCCTTTCCAGGCGAGGAGGATCATGGTCCAGGCCCTCGTTCTCTCTCGCCTGGATTACGGGAACGCTCTCTACCTGGGAGCACCGGCTTCGGTCCTTCAGAGGCTCCAGGTCACACAAAACAGTGCGGCCCGCCTATTGTTCAATCTGTCCCGTCGGCAGTCGGCGAGGAAGGCTCTGAAGGACCTTCATTGGCTCCCAATGGCTGCCAGAGTGCAGTTCAAAGCTCTGTGCATCATGCACAAATCCTTCCACCGTGTAGGCCCAGCGATTCTGCACCCTCTGGTTATGCCTTATGTTCCAACACGCCCCCTTCGGTCTGGTACCCTGCAGCTGGCCACCTCCTCTAAAATTAACAAAGCCCGTTGGGGTGGCCGCTCTTTTTCTCATTCGGCGACCAGACTCTGGAATGCCCTCCCCTTTGCCATCCGGGGTAACAGCAACTTCCTCTCGTTCAGAAAGGCCCTAAAAACGCATTTGTTTGCTAAATCTCTCTGATCTGCCCGAGCCTGCGCTAAAACCATTTTATCTTCAAGCGCTGCGAGGCCCCAGGGCGGTTATGCGCTATACAAATGCAATTTTTCATTTCATTTAATTTCATTTCATTTTTTCATTTCATTTCATTTCATTATATACATGAGTGTGGCCCAGTGCTGACTCTACATTTGTGATTCACTGCCTGGATAACAAGAGTCAGTACAGACTGTTTAACCAGACAGGACTGTGGCATAGTGTACCACATGAAAAAGCATGAAGATGCAGTATTTGCACTTGTCGGTTGTCCTGCATGCAGACCATTTTAGCATTGGAGTTCAAGACATGAGCCCATCATGGTTACTGGAAATGGAAGTATGTTCATCATGTCAAATTAGGTATTTGTCCATCCTATGTGCTTGCCCACTTCCAGACGCCCTTGCATGAGATGGGAAATGCTTGTGATAAGCCCTGACACTCAGGAGCAATACAGATCAGACAATAGGCAAATCAGTGCCCTGCTGGCCATGTTTGTATTTTAATTTGAGATAAATCTAACAGATGTTTCCATTGCCATCATTTTTTTGGTAACCATGATTCACTGGCAGACTGACAAGTAACATGGTTACATATGTGTGATGAAAATGAATAGTGCCATTAACATTATGCAAGGCCAGCTCTATGATGTGTTGTGAAAAGGAATCATGTGTCAAGTACATGCAGAGGACTGATGTGAATCTGTTTCCCCTCCTTGTTCACAGCATCATCTACGCTGACTGGAGGAGACAGTTCCACGGACCAGGAGGAAGCATCTATCCAGACGGGGTCCACTGTGGATGAGGAGGAGGGACCCAGTGGCACAGAGTGTGAAGGGAGCCACACTGATGGCCACTCAGAAACATCAACATCAGCTGATGAACAGTCCAGCTCCAGTGGTGACTCCCGTGTGGTGGTGGTGGGTGTTCATCAATCAATCAATACATTTATAGAGCGTGCTACTCACCCGTGAGAGTCTCAAGATGCTGAAGGGGGGGAGTCGCTTACTGCTCGAATAGCCAGGTCTTGAGGTGTCTCCTGAAGGTGAGATGGTCCTGGGTCAGTCGTAGGTGTGCCGGGAGGGAGTTCCATGTTTTGGCAGCCAGGTAGGAGAACGATCTTCCTCCGGTGGTGGTTCTGCGGATTCGTGGGACGGTGAGGCGGGCAAGGTTGGCGGAGCAGAGCTGGCGGGTGGGGGTGTAGAACGAGAGGCGGCTGTTGAGGTATTCAGGGCCTTTGTCGTGGAGCGCTTTGTGTGTGTGGGTGAGGAGCCCCAACGTGATCCTCTTGTTGACGGGTAGCCAGTGCAGGTTTCTCAGGTGGGCGGATATTTGGCTGTGGCGGGGATGTCGAGGATGAGTCATGCAGAGGCGTTCTGTATGCTCTGTACTTGTTTCTGAAGTTTGGCTGTAGTTCCTGCGTATAGGGTGTTTCACTTTCCGTAGTCAAGTTGGCTGGTAACGAGGGCTTGGGTGACGGTCTTTCTGGTTTCAGTGGGGATCCACCGCAAGATTTTTCAGAGCATGCGCAGGGTTTTGAAGCAAGATGATGAGATGGCCTTGACTTGCTTGGTCACCTCTCTGTGCAGGGCTTTCTTTAGATCTGAGTGGCTTTTGGTACACTCTTTATTAAACCAGCCCTTCCTAGAACTACGCGGACCTTTGCTATCAGAGGTTAATACAGTTTTAACCGCCTCAGTAATATTAATAAAGGAACTTAAGATTTCGTCATGGGTGGGGCGGTCACTTAGGCAAACTAGAATTGGATCCCATGCTTTGGTAATGATGGCTTTATTTAACTCTGTCGGGTCCTGACTCGCCCAGCGGATGGTATATCCGTTTTTTCTGGCCAATTCAATATTTTTAACGCCCATGATCTTATTATGTCGTTTGCAGGGTGCTAGTTTTGGAGTTGCTATACTCACACTTAATGCCAGATGGTCGCTCAAGACATTTTGATGTACTTCACATGCCTTTATAAGGGTTGCATGGCGGTTTGGCATAATAATAAAGTTGATGGTTGAGTTAGCACCTCTTTCAATAAAGGTAGGTCCAAACTCAACTGTTGGTTCGCACAAACAGTTAGCAAATCCCAGATCATGTTTAAACATAATCAAAATTGAATAATTCCCCATTTGCTGTGTGTTGGAAGTGGATTGGTGGATCATCTTCATCTAGAGTAAGACCAAACGTCCCTATATCGGCTAGCGGAAACAGGCTAGCGTTAAAATCCCCATCCCAAATAGGAATTATCTCTGAATTATCGTTTAAGTTTAGGCTAGCTATATCCCCACTTAATTTCCCAAGTATGTCACCCAGCTGCACACCTTCTGCATTATTATAAAAGTTGATCACAGCTAGTGTGCAGGAACCTCCCATATGTATCGAAACAATTTTATAATAAATTTCTGAACTAACCATCCTGGTGGTATGTGCCCCAACAGATTTGAAATATAAATGTAAAAAAGGCCCCCTTTTGGCCTCCCGCTAAGTGATTTTACTGCAGGGGTATGATATGTTTTATCCCCATTTATATGTATACAATCCATGACCCAAGTCTCTTGGAGACATAAGATATCAAATTTCCTGATAAAATTCTGCCAGGCCATGTCGGTCACTTTGCTTTTTAATCCTGCAACGTTCCAGTATAGGATTGTGCATGCCCCCACCTGTCGGATGTTAATTTTACTTGGAACCCCCACTACAACTTCTTGGGCATTTAAGTTACTCACACCTGCTTCAATGCGTTCGTCGGGGGTCAGAATGTTCAGGGGCAATCGATCAATAATTTCAGTAGGAGCAGTATCACTACTCCCACCTAAGTATACCCTTTCTGACTGTCAATCGTTCTCATCCAGGGTGGTTAGAAGTTCAAAAGTATTTGACACAGGTAATTTATAACATGGGCTTTCCCATGTATGTCTGGGCATACCCGAGTTTGTAATTGCTGGTTGGTAGAAAAAGCCCAGGGGGTGAACTTGAATACCGTCATTAGGTGTGTTCAGATTAAAAGTTCTGGTTTGAACTTCCCTCACCAACGCAGGTGAGCCCAACAAAAGAACCATACAATCACCTTCATATAGTTTTCTGTTCACTCACCCAGCCTATTCTTCTCACTATCTTAAATTCCATAAAAAATGGCACTAGTCAGGCCTGACCTATTTCCCAACCAATGGATAGCTTTATTTATCAGGGCTTGCCAGGATTCCTTGGTTGATGCAGATAACCGTTAAACGTTTGTTAAGATGATAGTGTATGGCGTGGCTGCTGGTGGGAGTTTAAGTGTTTGTATGTTGTGTTTTACTCTGGTGTCATTATTAGGTACGTTCAATGATTTAACTCCCCGCTACCAATCATCCCTTAATGAAAAACCTTCCCCACCCCGTTCATCGGGTCTAGTTCTCTTGTCTTCTTTAAAAGTGTTTTTTCCAGAAGTCTCAGGGGTGTTTTGACCAGAAACCTGATTTCCACCCTGTTCTTTAAGAGTATATAGACTGTTTGAAGATACTGAGATAGTATTCAAAGCTAATTTTTCTAGTCACATCTGCTTGTTCAATGTTGCCTGAAGCGGAGCGCCACAGTCGGTTCCAGATTGTATCTATTCCCAGTTCAATTTTATCAAGCCTGCTCGCTAGAGCGTTGATGGACTGTGTCATGAGCACCTTAAGATCCTTTAGCTCAGATTGAAGGTTGCTCATAGCACTTGCGAAATCGGGACCAGTTTTCTTTCTGCTTAAGGGGCGTGCAGTCGCCACTTCCTTCTGTGTGTTCCCTTTGACTCCCGGCTGGTTTCCCTTTATCTTTATTGGTTGGGTTTTCATTGATTTAGACATGGTAGCTGGGGCTGAATGGATTTGAAAAATATCTAATGAGGTTTTACGTGGTACCATCGATTTAGGGGGGGTTTGCTGACTTTCTAGTGGAGGTTGATCGCTATTTGGTCTCCCTTCGGAGATGTCATCTGAAATTATCTGCGCACAGCCATTACTTGCTTGAATACAGGTAACATTTTTGGGTGGGTTTTTCTCACACTCACATATGCCGTTTTCTTCACATATCTCTATAATATCTGCAGACCTTTGCTGCATTGCTGACGGGCCTGTTGTGTCATTATGTAATGTCTCTTCTACCAAATTAATCTGTCTTTCTATTTCTCCAACAGCCCCTGCTATATAACGCAATAAGGTCATGTTAATCTTTCCTATGTTTGCTAGGTGCTTTAGGAGTATAACTAGCAGCCTGTTTCTTTTTCCCCATTGCGTTTATAACTTGTACTTGTTATATTTAATATTAAACTGCTCAAATTTGCAATAAAAAGATCCTCAGTAGGCTAAAGCTAAACGCTTCAAGTGATCCTCAAAGGATAGAATACAAATAACTCTTGACCTTAAGATAAATTGGCAAAATGGTACACAATTGTTCCAAGGCATACAAAGTTAAAGATTAGCGTGGATCCAGTCCAAAAGTAATGTTAATTAAAAATGCAAAAATCAATTAAAAGATTCCCTTAATACTAAAATAAAACAATTATGGGATTCCAAAACTCAAGTCACTCACAGACGCAGTACGTTTCCTCAGCTCCAATTTTCCACACAGGGTCCTTGTCGTTAGAGGAATGGAATGGAATGGCCCTGCCTCTGCTGGGCAAGGATGGGCCCGCCCTCTTGCGGGAGAGCCACTCTGTCTAAGAGGGCCTCCTGCACCCTCTGATGATGTCCTCTCTGCGCATCCTCGCAGTGCCTGCTGGATGGTGTAGGCTGTGCCCGCCTGGCCGTTTCCCTCACAGCGGTACGATGCAGCACAGTGAAGCAGGTGACCCCCATGGAAAGCAGGTGATGTCTGGTCGAGATTGCGGGAGAACTGCACTGCTAAGAGGGCCTTCGGCACCCTCTGATGGCGGTGCGGTGCAGCACGGGTGAGGTCCGGGCAAGATTGCAAAATTAAATGACAGAGTCGTTTCCCTCACGGTAGCGGAGCCAAGTTTTCAGTGCGCACTTTCCGATGGTCAACAGCTTCCCTTATAGCATCAGTGGCCCTGAAGCAGCTCAGAAGGAAAGGCAGTGTAAGCGAGCAGTTCAGTGAATACCCGCGAGCCCCCGTTTAACTCCCGACTGATTGAATGGCGGCAGTTACTGCGCGCTTCCGCTGATGGTTCTGGATACCTCAGTCCACACTGTACACTCTTTCCGCTGTACACACTTGATGAAAGTACACCGTTCAAGCTGCTCAGTCGTATCACACACAGCAGACAGTGTGACAAAGGGAGTCGCTGTGGCCTGGTAGTCACAGAATGCCCTTCCTCTGATCTCCTCACACCGGCAGTCTTGGCAGGAAGCACTCCAAACGGCCAGGCAGCTCCACAAAAACCGTCGCACTAACAATGATGACTCAGTGAAGTCAAATGTCTGAGAATGACCTATTCCACTAATTACAGCAATGTGAGCATGTGATCAATTGTAACAGACACAACACTGACAAAATTAAGTATCAGCCATAGATTCTTAGGTCAACTAGCACACGAATTTAATGTACACAGACATGAATAAGGTATTGCAAACTGGCAACAACACTACATACAGACAGCGTGTCACCATGCACAACACTGTCATGGTGTGGACATTGACAAGATGTGTTGCATGACCTACACAACACAATGACCCCCTGGGAGAGTGGCCAAGCATAGGAGGATGATGTGTGAGGTGGTCACTCACACTAGTCATGTCACTCACAAACACTGCTATAGTTGCACTGTCAGCTAGGATCAGCATGTGAGTAGTCTTGTCTTTTGTCTCTGTCCCATTTGACGTGTGCTGAACTCCATCCACACTGGGCATACAGCATGCCATTATTCATACATACATAGTCTGAGTTGAGGAATGTGCATTGCATACGCGTGAGCCAACTCATGATGGAGCAGGACTGACAGATTGCATGCCCAGAACAGTGTTGTTCGACACTGGTGACTATTGCATGGACGCGTCTGCCACATCCTGACTGAGCCGGATTGACATATTTCATGTTTGATTCAATGATGTTCGACGCAGGTGAGTTTTCAAAACTTGTCTGCTACATCCTGACCGAGCCGGACTGAGAGTTTTTATGTTTGATTCAATGCTGTTCGACACGGGTGAGTTTTTTAAACGCGTCTGCTACAGCCTGACCGAGCCAGTCAAACTGATTGCCTATTGATTGTCATGGTGACAGACACGCATTTTGAATTGTGCACATTTCGCGTATGGTGCGATTCAGTTTACTTTTAAAACAAATGCATAAAAATATAAACTTTCATGATGCACATATTTTGAACGTTGTGGTAGGCGTGTCCGAGGCATCCTATCTCATGGATTGGACTAATTCAGACCTATCGCTTTGGACGCATGGGACTGATTCTGCCTCTGCAGCACAAATATAAGGCTGTCTCTTGCTCTGAGAGCTCATTTTCCTGCACTAAATGATCAATATAGACATCTCTGCTACCTCTGCTGCTGTCTCTGCATCCTCTGTCTCCAAGAATGGTACAGACTGTGGAGAGGGCACCAGCCTTCACAGAGGAGGAGAACCAGGCCCTGCTGGACAGCCTCCTACCACAGTACAGCAAGCTGTGGGGGAACCCAGGGGAGCAAGTGAATATGCAGTCCACATCTTCTCTCGTTGTGCATCTTGTCTGACTAGCACTAATGGCATTGTGTGAAGCAGTGGCTAGCATGTTCACTCAGTAGTTGTCACACCCAAAGTGTGCAGGTACCTGCAGTGAACAGGTCTGTGGGGTGAGAGTGCATTTTGAGGCAGGAATACTAGCCAGGCAATGTTTCCATGTAGGTGATGCAGAACAAGTATCCATACACATACTTGCAATACCGGTGTACATCAGATGCCCTTGTGAAAAGCACAAGTTTATCCAACTGTGTGATGCACAGACATGTTGTATGTCTGCTAATGGTCCTTTAACTTTATCATCCTCACAGGTTGATGCCCATCAAGACACAGGAGATGGGGCTGACCATTGCCCGGGCAGTTCGACCCATGGGCGTCCACAAGCATCGCATCCGGAGCTGCCAGAAAAGGTGCAGGACCTACGTCGCTGAACCAAATGCATTGCTAGAGTCCAGATGTAGCTGTTGCCTCCTCACAGTAGGGGCGGACACCAGACCCTGGCTCCCCACATGTGCCGGATTCTGCCAGTGGTCTTCCCTGACCTGGATGAGCTGTTAAAGGCCAGATAGCAGCAATGAGGGGGTAAGTACATGCCTTGTATGTGAACTGTGATCTTTGCATTCCTTCAGCCTGGTTATGCTGCCACAGTTTGTCTGTCTGCTAGAACTCGAATCATGTCCATTAATTCTGTGATGGCCCTTCCTCATCTGATACACAGGTGTGTCCCTTTCAGTCAATGACATGTCTCACTGGGGTTGGGGGGCCTGCTCTTGTCGAAGGTTGATGTGGTGGACCGCATCTGCAACCGACAGAATGTATTTGCCTTCATAAGTGTGGAATTAATTGTGTCTGCACATTGACAGATTTGTGACATGCATTCTGTGTGGGCTATACATACGTGTCCTACTTGGTTCACTGCATGACCATATATGTCTGGGGTGTTTCACATGCAGCAGGTGTGACAATGTTGTGATCTCTGAAGTATGTCCATCATGTGTGTCACACATGCATGGACACATGCCTACTGTTCATGCTAATCCCACGTTGCACATGGGCCAGGTCAGGTATGCCTACTCCGGGCATGGTGTGCACTCAGTTCTCCTAATCATGTGTGTCCAAGTGAAATTAATGTGTTGTGCAATGTGAAATCAGGTGTCAGCCTCTGTCTCATTGTTGAGTGGGCTAGCTTTTTAGACTCCTGAGGTGTCAAATATTTTTGGGTGGGCAGCTAGCTGACATGTAGCTGTTGGATCTTCACGATGGGGTCAAACATCGGTGTGTAATCACTTGACTGTGCCTGATGATGTATACAGAATTTAAGTGCAGGCAGCTATACTTCATTGTCATCTGACTGTGATGTGATCATATTGACAGACTTGTACTTGCTGTCACTCTACTGTGTTCAAGTTCAAAAGACCTTTATTCGAATTTCATAAAATTCATAAAAGTACCGAATACAGCAAAAACACACATTTACATATAATACATATAAATAACATTCCATAACTTGTACTTGCTGTCACTCTACTGTGGCATTTGTATGAAATGGGATCATCAGTAGCCTTAACATGTGGGTAGCAGTGGGGCAACAAGTGCACCTGACAGATGCAGGGCTTCTATTTCCCCCAACTACATGATTGAGATAAAGTGAGGACCGTTGCTTTTGTGATGCACTGCCCCAGTGACAGAAGGCAGCAATGATTGATTGCCCAGACTGCCCTGTAGCAAATACTTTCATTTGCTATAGTGTGTCCTGCAGTGATGGAAGTTGCCCGGCATGCACTAAATTGTGGCATTGTCCAGAAAAACATGAGCACATCATGGTGTGTGGTGAAGGAAGCATATCCATAAAACTGACAATTACTTGGGCAATCCTTATCCTTACAAGGAACAAATAGAACCTACTCGACTAAAGCAAAAAAAAACTCTAGATATATTATCTTGAGGATGTTACAGCTCGTACTGATGCTGTCTGTGCAACAAATATTAGAAAGCAAAGGAGAAGCTGAAAAAAGGATTAACATACCCCAGAATCACCTCTGGATTGATGGTATCCCATCAATACACAAATCTTGTGCCCAGTGTCATCATCTTGATACCCAGACAACCCTCTGATGCCTCTTTTGAAAATCAGAAAGAGCAACAAAAGAGTTGCATCATTCTGTGTGATTCTTACAGAAGAAATAGAAAGTGTATACGATTGTGTAGTAAAGAATGGATGGTTTGGATACCTGCCGGGGACCCATGCAGCCGTTGGCCTGGAGGAGGGAGTCCCGGATACCCAGCGGAGGACTGCCCAGGAACCATGGAGCCTGTCCTGGGTACTTTGCCATGCAGTTGGCCTGGAGAAGGGAGTCCCAAATGCCCGGGGGGGACTGCCCGGGAGCCATGGAGTCTGTCCCGGGCACTTTGCCATGCCGTGGCCCGGAGCCCCCCAAACGAAGGACGAGGTGAGGTCTGAGCATGGCCCATCTGGTCACCGGCAGAGGACCGCCAGCCCGGGAGAGGTGTCCATACCCTGCCCCTAGTAATCCGGAGGAAGGCTACCCCTCTTTCTGGAACCTGTGCGCACAGAGTGACGGAGGGGACCCAGGGCACCGAGGCGCCTGGCCTCCTGGAGCCCTTGCTGGGATCAGAAGGCAAATGGTACCTCATCTGGACTTCCAGGGAAGACCGGCCATCTTGTTGCCCCATTGGAAAGCATTGTGTGTGACCAGATGGCCGAGGGGAAAGGTGCAACCAGATGGCCGGGACCGAAAGAACTTCCCAGATGTCTACATGAGCCTTCACGGGAGGGCTCCCACACCGCCTATCCTTATAGGGCTTCAGGGCTGCAGGGCTCTGGAGCTGCAGGGCTCCGGGGCTGCAGGGCTCTGTGATGCAGGGCTGGGGCTGCAGGGCTCCGGTGATGCAGGGCTCGGGGCTGCAGGGCTCCGGTGATGCAGGGCTCGGGGTTGCAGGGCTCCGGAGCTGCAGGGCTCTGGGGCTGCAGGGCTCTGGGGCTGCAAGGCTCTGGGGCTGCAGGGTTCAGGGGGGCTCTCAAACCCCACACTGGGCCTCAGGCATGGGGAGTCCCGCAAGCGCTCTTGGGGCTAGCCGCCTGGGGAAGAACTGCCCGGAAGCCTTGTAGGTCTATGGGGCTCTACACCAGGGACCCTTGTCCCAGTCAGGTGGACTCTTGGCAGGCTGTAAGATGGGGGCTCCCAAACCCCGGCCCCGGGGCCGGTCCCTGCTTTCCAACCCAACCAGGGCGGGGAGATGAGGGAGTCTACCCAGGCATGAGGCACCCCTGACTCGGGCACACGGACCCTCAGAACGTGCCCTTGTTTTCCACACATCTTTTCCAAAATTCTGCGTAGTGTGCTTAGTGGTGCTACGCAAACTAGGCCAGCCCTACACAAAAGTCACATATTTTCTGAACTTTGAAAAATTGTAACTCTGAAAGTCAGTCAGTCAGTCAGTCAAAATAGCTTTATTTCGATAGAGCATATCTTAAAAGCTGTACATTCCAGAATAAAAGTTATACAGGTAATACAAAATCCATTTTCACAGATATACAATTTACCAAAATTATTAAGTTTGCAAAGCATAATTCATTAAAATGAGAATAATAAATAGGTAAAAATAGCTAATTCTGTATAGAAAAAAGTACACAATATAAAAATCGAGAGAAATAATGACCACGGTAATATTTAGAGATTAGCATTCAAGTTTCTCGATCTAACGCTCCAAACCCATCTTCAAAATTTAGCCAGTCTACAAGCATAGTGATCCCCTGCATTGGATTTTAAGATACACAATGCAGCAAGATGGCTACGGGTGCCCAGCTGTTTGCAGATTGGTTTGAGCCAAAGCTCCCTTGGCACTTTGTAGGCTTGGCAAGCAAACATAATTTGTGCAATTGACTCAAGAGTAGCCTAACAATGTGGGCAGGAACCTGATGTTTAATAAGGAGGCTCCCATTGCGCAGTGTGCTCTCGTGTAAGGAGTGTACCTACCCTAAACTCAAAATACAGACCTCTATCATATGGTTTTTGTATGATGTCTAGGTAGGGTTCGAGGCGAGTGTAGTTTTTGTGCTGCTCAGAAAGTCCTTACCTTACAATGTGTTCTTGGTCTGAAAAATTCTAAAGAAATTAATATTATTTCTATAAATTGGTCTCAGATTTATTCTGGAGTGTTTGTCTTATTTATTGTCTCTGTGGAGTACAACAAATACTTATCACTACCCTCTGAGAAGCCTAACTGCTCGCCCACATTACCACAAAAAGAGCATTAACATTATCTGCTTTAACCTCTGTATACCATTTGGGGATTGACTGAACTCTCTCCCCAGTGTACTTCTCTTTAGTACACTATATAGAAAGCAAGTTTCCTACATGTTCTCATGTACTTATACAGTCATTCAAGGAGGAACTGACACACCCACTCAAAAACCTGTGTACTCAATGACAGACCTTTTTAAACATGCAAACAGCTACTTACCTACATGCAGTGAGCAGTTTTACTACAATCCTTATGAATGTTTTTTCTTAACTGTTGAACTATGATTATTTCAACAGTACATCATGTGTATTTTGATGACTGCTGCTGATTATGTTTCTCTGAAGGGTGCTGTAGAAGTGGAATATTCTCCTGCACCTCGTTTCTCCAGCATCATTCAATTATAAACCCTTTCATGAAATGTTTTTCATTGCTTTCAATTGGAACATGTTTGAATATTTCTTGGCAGTGCTGCTGGGTAACTGTATGCCAGAAATATTATATTGTACATATTTAGCTGTAATCTTCGCTTCCCTTGATGGTATTCTGAAATGCTTGCAGACATCATGTTCTTATATGCTTGCTGGGTTTAAGATACAAATGCAGGTTCTTGCAGTGGTTGTACACAACACTGCATTTGTAAATAGTTAAATACTTTGTGTTGTGTGCATTTCTTAATTTGTAATGAGTGCAACTCATAGAGAACCTTAATTTCAATGATATTATGTGCAGTTATTTTCTGCGATCTTTATGATTGTTTTTTCCCCATGTAATAATGACTGCTGAAAAAGTACATTATCTATGGTGTATGAGTAAAGAAGCTGAGAACAGTAAAAAGAGGAGAAATTAAATGCTTTTCTTCATAATAATACATACAGTACAAGAAATGTCTGATAGTCAATTGAATTATGTCTATGCATTGTTGAAATAGTATGTTTTTTTATAAAGATCAATGGCACCCTCGTTTTGAGAAATGTACTTTACTAAGTAGTTCCTGCAGTGTTGGTCCATAACTTTAGATTTTGAAAATATACAACCAAGCACAGATTGCTACAATTACTAACACACCTAGGCACACATAAGTACTGCAACCCTCAAACCCAGCAACACACAGATAGAGGCACTCACACACACAGGCTCACACTGATACAGCCACTGACACACCTAGACACACATCAATACAGTCACTGACAAACCGAACAACACACCAACACAGGCATTGACACATCCAGTCAAACACTAATGCATCCAATAACACAACCAAGCATGCATTGACACACTCAGGGACTTACCAAAGCAGACACTCACACACCCCGGCATA
Source organism: Lissotriton vulgaris (assembly GCF_964263255.1). Taxonomy (NCBI): domain Eukaryota; kingdom Metazoa; phylum Chordata; class Amphibia; order Caudata; family Salamandridae; genus Lissotriton; species Lissotriton vulgaris. The sequence goes on along the minus strand of NW_028250927.1, from coordinate 45,538 downwards.
GGTGACAAACCTAACCAAACACTTATGTATCCAATAAGAAACTGCCGTGGAGAAGTGTGGCTCAATGTTTAGAGCGGCAGACCCTGATGCAGAGGTCTGGCCCGGGACCAGGGTTCAATTCCCCGCCTCGGCGGGTCTTGGGCTCAAAATTCCACGGACCTGATAATTCTCGCCTCGGTGCCTATTCCAATCATTGAGTCCCACTCTGCAACTCTGGGCAATAGCTTGCTTAATCTCCACAACAGCCCCCACAATGCTAAGGATGCCTGGCCTCCACCTTGGGGATGCCCAGGAGTGGACGCCTCACAGGGAAAGCCAGGATGGGTTCCACAGCGGTATTTGCACAAGCGCCTTGAGACCCTTGCGGGTGAGTAGTGCACTATACAAATATCACTTTACATATCAATTTACATTTATCCTGCCATGCCTAAGCACTTATGAAGGCAGACTATGATATTCCCAGGGATTCAGCATTGAAGACACTTCCATTGCCCGCCAAACAATAATGCATTCAATCACACTCCATGGTGCACACTGATGCACACATTAAAATACCCAGAGACTTACCAATGTAGACACTAACACACCGCGGCATACAGCTATGCAGACACTGACACAACCAGCCAAACAGCAATGCATCAAATAAGACACTGCTGTATACACTGACACACCTAAGCACTTGCGAAGGCAGACTACGATATACACAGGAATACAGCAATGCAGACACTGACATAGCCAGCCAAACACTAATGCATCCAATTACACTCCCATGCAGACACTGAAGCACATATTGACACACAGAAATTTACCAATGCAGATACTGACACACCCAGGTATACAGCAATGCAGATACTCACACCCAGCCAAACAGTAATACACCCAGTGACTTACCAATACAGACACAGACACACCCAGGCATACAGCAATGAAGACACTGACACAGCCAGCCGAAACAATAATGCATCCAATTACACATCCAGGCACACACTGATGCACACACTGAAACACTCAGAGACTTACCAATGAAAGCACTGACACACCCAGGCATGCAGCAATGCAGACACTGACACACCAGGCATGCAGCAATGCATACACTGATACACACAGCCAAAAATTAATGCATCCAATAACACACACAGTCACACACTGATGCATACACTGACACAACCAGTCATAAACCAAAGCTGACTTTGATATACCTAATAATGCACCAATACAGACACTGACACACCTAACCAAAGGCATATGTTATGTTAATAGTTATGTTAATAGTTTTTATAAGGCGCGCAGCTGCCCCAGCCAAGGGGCGTCCCGGCGCCTGATCAGGTACTACAACATAACAAATCGATGATGGGAAGGAAAGAGGAAATCATTCAGCAGATGGGAACAAAAAAGATTTTATGGCGCGCCTAAAGGGAGTAAGGCTGTTCAAGGCTCGAATATGGACAGGGAGAGAGTTCCACAATCCTGCCGCTAATACACGAAAGGAGCGACCTCCCATCCTACTTAATCTAAACTGTGTGTTAGCCGCCAAATGGAGAGATTCCGATCTAAGAGACCGCGTAGGGACATAGGAGGAGACAAGCTTAGCGAGGGCTGGAGGAGAGGAGAGCTTCAAGATTTTAAATGTCAGGCATAGGGCCTTAAATTTAATTCTCTGTCTGACCGGCAGCCAGTGGAGAGAGGTCAGAACTGCGGAGACAGAGCACTGTCTCGGAAGGCCAACTATGGCACGTGCCGCAGCATTCTGCACCCTTTGCAGTCTAGTGGCCTCCGCCTGATTCACCCCGAGCAGCAGCGCACTCCCATAGTCCAGCCGCGAAAGAATGGAGGCTTGGACCACCAGTTGCCGAGTAGGGGGGTCGAAGAATTTGAGGACCGGTCTCAGCCCTCGCAGGATACCATAACAGGTAGCTGCGACCTTCTTCGTATGGCTGGTAAAGGAGAGTGTAGTAGTGTAGTGTATGCATACAATAAGATACTGACACATACAGTGACATACTTAGGCACTTACAAATATATACTTTGACATACCCAGGCATACCGCAATGCAGACACAGACAGCCAAACACTATTGCATCCAATTACACACCCAGGCACACATAATTATAAGGATACCTACAGACTATGGGCGCTCGACCCAATTGCTATCAGGACTGCAGTATAGAGCTTTATAGGATTGGTGCTTCTAGAGGTAAGATGCCTATCCTACATCAACAACTTTCAGAGGAAACGACAAATTCTACAATGACCTCTGAGCACACCAAAGTCAGTTTCTGTACGTCACTAATAACCAATATTAAGGCATGAGTCATTCATATCCAAAATTTGTAAATTAAATGTCCAAAAATCAAAGGTAGATGTTCCTTTTTGTTTATTTTCTTGCTTCAGTGTTCACAAACATGGTACAACAGCCAATACGTGTTTCGTCATGTACAATATAACACACTGACTTCTTCAGGGCTGAAACCAAATGAACATTACCCACAATTACTACACGCACTATGTATGGCTAGTGTTAAGAGATAAGTAAGTCCTAAGCACCGACTTAGTAGTATAGTAGCCCACTGAGTGTATAGTATTCAAGAGAAAAGAGAGAAAATAGTAATGCCACTCCTTTTAAACTTCACACCAATATTTTGTGAATACGATCACAGGCCCAATACCAAGAAATGAAATTAGAAAGTTATATGTCGACAATGGTGTAACCTGATTAAGTATTCACCTCGATATCCACTGTTTCTTAACATCAGAAGTGGTTCATAAATCCAGTAAATTATATTTTTGTAAAGAAAAACCTAAATGTCAGCCACTCATCTATTATCTATCTAAGTGACGCACAACAAGTAATTATAGAAGTGTATAAAAAAGCAGTCCTCATATGATTCCAAACATTAACATAGACCGCTAACCTATTTTTCCAACCTCACCAAAATATGTTTACCTATTGAAACAAGAGAAATGACCTCTATTAGCTCTCGTTCTCAATAATCAATACCAAAATACTCTTCCAATTCTTCCAATATTCATATTTCAACATCAATCTGCAAATACAAATATATATTCTGCTAAAGCCTTTATCTCATGTCAGTTGTGTGAGAAATCTTGTCACTCATTACCAGCACACTTACCCAGACCTAAAGAACTGGGTTCAAAGTCTTGCCAATATTATTGCTTATTTTCTTCTTATTGGAACTGCAATGATAAGCAATACATATTACTCACTGTTATATTCCCTATGATAGCACAATCTGACTGTTGTGAGCGCAGTAAACACAACTCACCTTTCATATAAACTATACTTAGATGGTTTTTTTTTCATGTATTCTCCGGTTTTAAATTATGATTCCTATTAAAAGCTAAATACACATTTGATAGTAATGCATTTATCTTGTGGCGAACTCACTACATACTCGTATTTCGGAAATCTCACCTTCAAGGTGATTCTCTTTTTGTATGGGTTCCCTCCTCCTAAGGCATATTAAACTTCCTTCTCTTTCTATAACATACATTAATAAAGAGCAATCAAAACTTCTATCTTCTAAATCTAGAATCTATTCTCAGAGAGATTGTATACACTCACCCACGTCTTGAATATATCAGTTGTAGCCGGAGGTCATTACTATCTCCTAATATCAAATTACGACTCTGAAAGGGACAGCGATAATAACAATGGTCAGTATCACCTCCTATGCAATCACCAGAGTGACTAGTTTATGTTACGATACTGCTCACCATATTTCTTCCTCCATGCTACGTAAATCCTCCTCCTAGTTGAAAATAAAACGGTATTTAAAAATCCATCCTGTCAATCAAAGTTACGCAAAGCTAGGATATCTCCACGACATAAACGTAATCGTCTACCTCTGTACGGGTGGATACTCCTCTCTCTATCCCCTCTCGGCGTCTAGCACCGGCGCCATCTTGTAGAGTCTATTTATGTTCTGTAGCTCCGGTCGCCATCTTGTAACATGTTCGTATTTTGTCTACCACGCTATTAGCGTCCAGCAACTCAAATGTTAATACAGTTCTTCCTAATTAATTATAATAATCTGCCTCCGATCATGTATAATGCGTGTCGAGATGTCCATAACAAGAATATAAGTAAGATGTACAATTACGATGTAAATTCAAACTGATCTCATTGTAGAGCTAGGTATAGACACCGTTAACAGTGAGTAATTAATGTGCTTACCAACGTCTAAGTCTAGTGAATAAAGATATGCATGCGGCATTAGAGACATTTTTTATAAGGTTGCAATGGTTAGTTCGGTGGGGTTTTAATGAAGCAAGAGAGTAAAGAGTGCCAATGTTAGCCAGTTTACCAAGAGTAAGTAGTAAGGAATAAAATTCCCATATTCTTCATCCATGTTTCTAGATAATATTCTATAAAATAGGGCTAAAATTTATCAGGGCAAATCTTGAAAAAGCACAATATAAATTCAAAACATATTAACTCTCATAGTAATAATGTAATAGACAAAATTCAGGTCTTGTGCATGAAATATCAATGAAGAACAGTCATAATATTTATCTCATAGTAATAACATTCTGATTCTCCTTATAGGTATGCGTAAAACCACTGAGACCTCTACAGCTTAACAGTAATTTCTCATTAACACGTCATCAATTACGTTAATCATTACCTAGAAAAAATTGATACTCATTGTCAATATTAAGTCCCCGCTCGACCGCTTTCAATTTCATGATCCAAATTACCTCCTTTCTTCTGAGTTTCAGTAATCTGTTGCCACCCCTAGGGTCTGGTGTTACATGTTCTATCCCATGATAGAAAAATTGGTGTTCATCTTTGTTTTCACTGTATTGGACAAAGTGTGCAGCAATTGGGTACCTCGTGTCTCCATTTTTCCATGCCCTGATGTGTTCCATCATCCTGTCTCTGAGTCTACGTATTATGCGGCCCACGTAAATCTGTCCACATGTGCATGCTATTACATATACCACAAAGGTGTTCTTACAGTTAATATAAGTATCAATCTTATGTAAGTCTGAACCATTGTAACTGAAACTCAATACTTTCTTTCTGGCCCATCTGCAGCAATTACAGCGTCCACATTTGTGGAACCCATTCATTATATTCCTAGGCCAGAAGCTTTTAATTCTGACGGGGTAGCTAGGACTTAAGTCATTTGCCAAAGTCTTCCCTTTCCTGAAAGTTATAGAGGGTCTATCTCCAATGTATGGTAAGAGATCTTTATCCGCCTTAAGTAAATGCCAGTGACGATTAATAATAGAATAAAATCGATTAGATTCTGTATTATAACAGGTCACTAGGCGTACTTGACCGTCCTGACGCTTTCAGAAGCGGTCGCTCCCTTCACCCCAGCTCCTGCCTGCCTGCCTGGTATTGTTGACTGCGCTATTGTTCTAGTTTGTACTCGCATTGCTGCTGCCTCTTTCACAGCATAGCGCTGTATTGCGAGCGCCACTGTATAATATTGTAGACATTTGTAAACGCTTCTGGGGTAATTTAAATCTAATCACTGCGCTTTATTTCGCGCACTCACAGCTGCAGCGCGATTTGTACACCTTGATTGATTTGCACTGCTAGAGTTACACTCGCTTACTGGCACGCTAGCTTTACACATTTAACTGAGTGTCTGTGCCCCAGCCTACCTCCAGTCTCGTTTCTCTGGCGCTGCCGCCATTGTTGTTGTTGTTGCTGGTGCCTCAGAGCCCGTCCCCCACAGCCCGCCCCGCCTCCCAGCTGACCCTCCCTCGCCCCACCCCCTCCACCATCCATATATGACAGATGCTTTCGCGCGCAGCATTTACGCGGAGCAGTCGCGCCCCAATGCGCGCCGAAGGTGCGCCAAAGGTAAGTCCGTCTACACCCGTCCGCGCCTGGACCACGCCCAGCGCCTGTCCCCCCGGTCCCCGCCGCACCCAACCCACTAGAGTCACATATAATGCCGCAACTCTCCTCGCCCTCAACCCCGGACGCACACCACAATGCTGCGAAGCCATCCCAGGACGTAACCACGGCCCATTCGCCTGCCTCTCCTGCAAGTTCAACTGCTTCAGGACCCTCACCAAATCCACTTCCTCCATACACAGCACCGACCCTAACCGCCTGAAGTGCGTCCTGCTTAACACCCGCGCGGTCTACAGACACGCAACTGAACTCTGGGACCTACTCGACACTGCGTCACCGGACATCACCTTCCTTACAGAAACATGGATGAACACATCATCAGCACCCGACATCGCCATAGCCATACTGGACGCTTACAAGATTATCCGAAAAGACCGCACCAATCAAACAGGAGGAGGCATCGCCATCATCCACAAGAACACCATCAAAATCATGACCAGCTCCAAAGACAATCTTGCAACCGCCGAACATCTCCACTTTCAGATCCACACCGACCCCAGGACCACACTTAGAGGCACCCTCATTTACAGGCTTCCAGGTACCCGCACTCAATTCAGCGATGACATCATGGACTTCGTCAGCCCACATGCCCTCGCCTCCGAGAACTACATTCTATTAGGAGACCTCAACTACCACCTTGAAAACAAACACGACAGCAACACCTCCACCCTTCTGGACAACCTGGCCAACCTCGGACTCAAACAACTTGTTGACACCTCCACTCATGTAGCCGGACACACGCTCGACCCTATCTTCACCTCCAGCAAGCACATCTCCTTCGACCGCACCACAGCTCTCCACTGGACGGACCACAGCTGTGTTCACTTCAGCTACAAACCACCCTGACCCACAACCGCCCACAACCTATTCCTCAGAAAAACTGGAACAAAATCACCTCCGACCAACTCCTCAAATCACTCAACCAAAACCCTCCCACCCTCTCACTGGACCCAAACCAAGCGGCCACCAATCTCAAGCAATGGATCACACACAGTGCTGATGAAATGGCACCCCTGAAAAAGCACCAGATCAAATCAGCCAGCAAAAAGGCGCCCTGGTTCAATGATGACCTTAACCGCAGGCGCACTAGCGGAATTTTGCTCCTAAGCTGAGATTTTCAAAACCGCATGTTACGTGACGAGCTGGGCTCGTCATCAGCGTGCGAGCGGGCTACACCATGACGAGCCCAGCTCATCATCAGCGTCGAAGGGGTTAAAAAATCCAAGAAGCTATGCCGCACCCTGGAGAAAACATGGAGAAAAAACCCAACCACCGACAACATGGCCACCCTTAAGGCAGCCACCGGCAAACACCACCAACTCATTAGATCCTCCAAGAAATCAGCATTCAAGGATCGTCTCGACAACAACACTCACAACAGCAAGGAACTTTTCAACATCGTCAAAGAATTCACCAACCCCACCGCAGCATCTAACAACATCACTCCCTCCCAAGACCTCTGCGATGCGTTATCCTTCTTCTACAACAAAATTGCCAACATCCACAACAGCTTCGAGAATACTCCCAGCGATCAACCCTCCCCACCCCCCTCAGATCCTACTCCGCCAACTAACAACCTTAGCGCCTGGAACCCAATCACCACTGAAGACACTATCCGCCTAATGAACTCAATCCACTCTGGCTCGCCAACCGACCCCTGCCCCACCACATCTTCAACAAAGCTGACTCCATCATCGCAACCCATCTCCATGATGTCATCAACTGCTCATTCAACTCTGCCACCTTCCCAGAAAGCTGGAAACACGCCAAACTCAGCGCCCTTTTGAAGAAACCCACAGCAGACCCTCTGAACTTAAAAAGTACCGACCCATATCCCTCCTCCCTTTCCCGGCCAAAGTCATTGAGAAAGCCGTCAACAGCCAGCTCACCGCCTTCCTTGAATCCAACAACTCCCTCGATCCCTCTCAGTCCGGATTTCGAGCCAAACACAGCACCGAAACCGCCCTCATTGCAGCAACAGACGACATCCGAACACTACTGGATAACGGAGAAACCATGGCCCTTATTCTACTCGACCTCTCCGCCGCTTTCGACACAGTCTGCCACAGCACCCTCAGACAACGCCTCAGCAACATCGGCATACAAGGAAAAGCCTTGGACTGGATCACTTCGTTCCTAGCTGAGAGAACTCAGAGAGTCCGACTTCCCCCATTCAACTCAGAAGCCACTGAAGTCATCTGTGGAGTACCACAAGGATCATCACTCAGTCCCACCCTCTTCAACGTTTACATGCACCCACTCGCATCCATTGCGCGCCAACACAACCTCAACATCATCTCTTACGCTGACGACACCCAATTAATCCTTTCCCTCACCAAAGACCCCAACACCGCCAAAACCAATCTTCACGAAGGCATGAAAGAAGTAGCCAAATGGATGAAACATAGCCACCTAAAACTCAACTCTGACAAAACGGAGATGCTCATCCTAGGATCTTCCCCCTCTGCCTGGGACGACTCTTGGTGGCCTTCCGCTCTGGGCACAGCACCCACACCCACAGACCACGCACGTAACCTTGGCTTCATCCTAGACTCCTCTCTCTCGATGTCCAGACAAGTCAACGCAGTCTCATCCTCCTGCTTCAACGTACTTCGCATTCTCAATAAGATCTTCCGCTGGATCCCCCTCAAGACAAGAAAGACTGTCACCCACGCACTGGTCACGAGTCGACTGGATTATGGTAACACACTATACGCCGGAATCACAGCAAAATTACAGAAAAAACTCCAACGCATCCAAAACGCATCAGCGAGACTCATATTGGAAATCCCTCGCCAAGATCACATCACCGGACAACTAAAAGACCTCCACTGGCTTCCCATCAACAAAAGAATTACATTCCGTCTTCTCACCCACGCACACAAGGCCCTCTACAATCTAGGACCCGAATGCCTCAACACTCAACTGTCCTTCTACAAACCCACCCGCCAACTAAGATCGTCCAATCAAGCCCTTGCCACAGTCCCGCGCATCCGAAAATCCACCATGGGAGGAAGATCCTTCTCCTTCCTGGCGGCCAAGACCTGGAACTCACTCCCCACTCGCCTCCGCCTTACTCAAAACCACATCTCCTTCAGAAAAGAACTTAAAACCTGGCTATTCGACAAATAATGAACCCCTTCCCAAGTGCCTTGAGACTTTCTGGGTGAGTAGTGCGCTATATAAATGCCCGAACTTGAACTTGAACTTTACTTTCTGTTCACTCCTGTCAGTGTCCGTTCTCTGTTTCAAAGTCTGAGAACGTCTAAGTTTAGATGCTCGCCTCCTTGCCTTGTCTATCACATCCTCATCATAGCCTCTGGCTGTAAATCTTCTGGTCATATCATCAATATTAATCTCAAAATCATCATCTTCTGAACAATTAAGCCTCGCTCTTACCATCTCCCCATAAGGGATTGATTTAATTTGGAAGCTCGGGTGGCAACTTGTAGCATGTAAAATTGAGTTGCAGCTAGTTTCTTTTTTATACATTCTTGAGCATAGTCTATCATCTTTAATGTACAATTCCACATCTAAAAAAGTTAATTTCTTCGTATCATATTGTGTTCTGAACCGTAGGTTAACTTCATTATCATTCAGATAATCAAAAAAGCACATTAGGTCATCAAGGGTGCCAGTCCAGGTCATGAGTAAGTCGACAATAAAACGACCCCAATTTTGTATGTATTCAATCAATTTTTGACCGCGACGTCCTCAGATCCACTCTGCCTCCACCCACCCCATAAAGAGGTTAGCAAAATACGGGGCAAATCTGGAGCCCATCGCGGTCCCGAGGCATTGTCTGTACCATTTTCGATTGAAAACAAAGATATTGTTTTTCAGTACCATTTGTGTCATATCTAGTATCATCATCGTATGTTCAAATAATTCAGCTGATCTCTTATTGAGGAAGGTCTCCACTGCGTTAGTCCCCAAGGTATTATTATTATTATTATTGCATTTATTGAGCGCACAGCTACCCGGAGGTTTCCCGGCGCTTGCATTGGGAACCCGTCCTGGCTTTTCCCTGTGAGATAGCCCCTACAGGGCATCCCCAAGGTGAAAGCCAGGCATCCCGCCGCAGGGGGGCCGTTGTGGAGATTAAGCAAGCTTAATGTCCAGAGTTGCAGAGTGAGAACCCATGATTAGAGCAGGCACCGAAGCGAGAATTATCGAGTCCGTGGACATTTGAGCTCAAGACCCTGCCGCGTCGGGAATTGAACCCTGGTCCCGGGTCTGACCTCAGCTTCCGGGTCTGCCTGCTCTACACCGTGAGCCACACTTCTCCACATGGTCTATATTACACACCTAACCAAAGGCATATGCATACAATAAGATACTGACACATACAGTGACATACTTAGGCACTTACAAATATATACTTTGACATCCCCAGGCATACAGCAATGCAGACACAGACAGCCAAACACTATTGCATTCAATTACACACCCAGGCACAGACAGACACACACACTGAAACACCAGGAGACTTACCATTCTAGACACTGGCACACCAAAGCATGCATCAATGAAGACACTGACATACTGTAGAAAATAGAAAACTTATCAGGGGTCCCACTGATACTTGGTCATTTAGGATGGGATGAAGAATCCCCTCACCATAAAATCCAGTTAAAAAATCAACCTACTGAACAAAGGCAGTATCTTGTTAAGCAAGAAGCTAAAAAACAAGTCAGGGAGATCTTAGATCAACTTGAATACCAGGGGTTTTTTGAAACATACACCTCACAAATTAACAATCCTTTGTTTCCTGTCTCCAAACCAGACAGTTCATATCGTATAGTATTTGACTACAGACACTTAAACACTTGTTGCAAAACATTTGCAGGTCAAAATTCACACAGTGCAGCACAAATGAATAACATTGTGTGCCAAAAATATAAAATGACATTAGAAATTGCAAATGGTTTCTTCTGTCAAAACATTGCACCAGAAAGCAAGTATTTGACCGCTTTCTCCAGTATGGGGGCCCAGAGGTAATTTTGCCGTCTCCCCCAGTGAGAGTAACCGAGTTACTACAAATATATGATGATGAGGCATTATCTTATGTTGATGACATCTATCTAACAGACGATGATTTGGACAGGCACTTGGACAGAGTGAACACCATTCTACTTGGGTTCGCATCAGAAGGGTACAAATTCAACTTTAAAAAATCGCGAATTGCCCACCTCACTGTCCTATTTCTAGGATATAAGTTATCAAGTGAAAGCAAAAGCCTGGCAGCCAATTTCTTAGAGAAATGTGCACTGCTCCAAGCCCCAATAACGCTTAAAAGCTTACAATCAATTCTAGGCTTCTTGAATTTTGTAAGAACGTACGTTCTGAATTAAGCAGAGAGGGTTAAACCTCTCTACGAATTAATTACACCTGATTTCAAACCATTTGGACACAGAAACACATAGAAATTTTACGTTCAATACAAACAGACATGTTAGCTAAAAAAAAGCTGCAAACACGCGTAAACGTACGCAACCTTGTAATCCGAGTCATCCCAGGAAGATGCGAATTCACGTACCTGACCTATAATGAAGGGGAAACGGTACCAATAGTTTACAAATCACACTTGTACACACAAGCTGAAATAGAATGCACTTCCACTGAAAACATTCTGACAGCGGTTCAAACTACTGTAGCAAAAGAAAGAGCACTCGCACAGGATAAACGTATAATAATCGTTACACCTGTACCTGCCCTAGAACCATTGACAAGAGCAAGCATTCCAAATGCTAAAGCTTTACATCCGAGATTGATACAATGGATTAATTCTCTTGCTGCATCAGACGTAATTTACAAATTTGATCCTAACTTGAAAATGCAAGAATTTCTCCAATACGAGTATGAATGTCCTCTGCCGACCGAAATTCTGCCTCTCGAACTTTATGGCTGTATAATATATACACAGATAGACGGATCAGCACAGCCCGCAGTTGGGGGTAAACTAGCCTATAGTGCTGCGTGCGGGATTGTTAAAGGTCGCTGGCACAAAAGTAAATTTGGACCTATGGTCACTAAAACTCAATCACTCGGAGACTGTACAGCACAGCGAGCTGAACTACAGGCTTTCAAGATGGCGCGTGAGAATACTGATTGCAAATTCCCCACACTAATAGTGTGCGATTCGTGTTACTGCGTCCAATCTTACAATGAGTATCTGCAGAACTGGGTTCAAAACGGATTCAAAGACGCTAAAGGTGGCACAGTCAAGCATAAATTGCTTGGGGAACAAGTAGTTCTTTTGCAGAAAGAACTACAAAAGACTCACGTGATCCATACACTTCATGGCGTTCACGTTGCAGGGAATTCATTGGCTACTAGGACGATATTCATTTGGATGTGGCCCCAGCGCTTGGCAGACACCAGAAATGTTATAAAAGATTTGCAAGTCTTTATCGACATATACGCAATTGGCATGCTACATTCTGGCCAGGGTCCCACGTTTAGCTCTTGAGCTTACGAGGAGGCCATGGCCAGCTTGGGCGTTGCATTACGGTACTCCAGTCCCGACCATCCTGAGTTTAATGCGGTAGTGGAGAGAAAAAACTGTGACATAAAGCAATCTATAACAGCGAGGGTATTAGGTTCGGTTGATGGGTGGATCAAACATCTAATAAGTGTCCAGCGTAGTCTTAATAATCTGCCAAGACATTCTCTGGGTGGAATCACTCCGTATGAACTTTTGCTTGGTACTAGAATGTTGATCGAAGACCTCGAACATCAGACTTCAGTGGTAGAACAAAAAACCTTTGATATCAAAGATCGTTTGGCTGCTTTACAGGACGTAAAGGAAACAAGAAGATGTCTAAGTAACACAAAGCTAAAGCCAACGGCCACTGAAGAAAAAACACATGTCCCAGCAAGACCTGTCTGGATTCCAAAGATTGGGGATATGGTCAGAGAAAAGATTGCGGTGAAGAAGGAATTTGGGACTTCTTACAGAGAAACAGCACCTGTCTTAGCAATCCACGGAACAAGATCAGTAGTACTAACGCCCCTTGCTGGTAAAAAGGAGAACAGAGTTGTATTAATCGACCTGGTAAAACCACAACCATATGGCCAATAATAAGTAGTAGGCTTACCAGAAATTGACCTATCTCCTGAGGCGGAAGCCGGGAATGCGAACTGCGCAAATCTTCTTTTAAAAACAATTGTATTGTCACTGTGAATTTGTGTGTTTTAAACTCACTACGCTGCATAGCATTCGTGGGCACCTGCTCACCACTGATCGGCCCATGTAGCGGACTTTAGCGCTGCCGGGAACCCTCACCTGAACACTCCTCCCGACACCAACACCGGCGAGGACTCATGCCACGCCCCTTTTTAGGCCACGCCCACTGCCACTGGTATAAAAACGCTGAATACAAGCGCCACTACCAGAAATTGACCTATTTCCTGAGGCGGAAGCCGGGAGTGCGAACTGTGCTAATCTTCTTTTAAAAAAATTGTATTTTCACTTTGAATTTGTGTGTTTTAAACGCACTATGCTGCATAGCATTCCAGGGCACTTGCCTCACCTGAACACTCCTCCCGACGCCAGCACCGGCGAGGACGCAGGCCACGCCCATTTTTAGGCCACGCCCACCATACTCCTCCCCCCGTCATCTGCATAAATCATGTGCATCTGCCGGAAGCGCAGCGGGCGAGCGCAGCGGGAGCGCCTAAGGCAAGCCCGTCTGCGCCCCTCCTTGCCAGACCGAGCCCGGAGCCCAGGACCCATGCCTCAATTACACCTGTGCCATTGAGGTATACCCAGGAAGCCCTTCACATGCTAGGGGACCCCTCCTCCACGCCTTTTTGCAGCACCATCTCCTTAGAGGAGGGACATTCCTGCTGCTCAAACTGCCGATATAGGCTTACACCACAATTCCCCCCTAAACCATGCTGGCTCAGGATGGATCTGCTTAATTGCAGATCCCTCCCGAAGCACCAGGCAGAAATCAACATGCTTCTGCAAGACTCGGAGATCAAGGTCCTCTTTCTCCCCGAAACTTGGATCAACTCCTACTCAGACCCAGACATCATTCAATCACTCCCCTCTGGCTACGTTATCAAGCACCAGGACAGACCAGCCGTGATTGGAGGTGGGATAGCGATCATCTACAGAGACTACCTGCCCTGACAGTTTAAGGATAGCCCAATTCAGGACTGTGAAAATGTCAATTTCTCTATTCATCGGCCCCCATCCACAACCGTCTCAGGGATATTAGTTTATCGTCCCCCAGGACCGCAACAACTGTTCTGCGATTCTCTTATGGAAACCATCTCCTCGCTCGCCTGTCTATCTCCGAACTTCACGGTCTTGGGAGACTTGAATCTCCATTTCGATGATCTCACCAATAAAACAGCTGCTGACCTTAAAGCAGATTTAGCCTCCCTGAATCTCAACTAACAAAGTAACCAGCCCACCCATACCAAGGGCCACCTGTTGGACCCCATATTTACTAACCTTACAAGACTATTCATGAATACCCCCAGTCAAACCCCTCCCCCGCAAAAAGAGAACAGTTAAATCCCCGTGGTTCAACCAAGAACTACGTAATCTTAGGAAGAAGTGCAAAAAGCTCGAGCGCCTTTGGAGAAAGGACTGGGCGACGGAAAGCAAAAACGAGTATAGGTCTGCCATCAAGCACTATAAAACCTGTATAAAAAACACTCAGGCAACCTTCTTCGAGGAAAAAATACTAGCAGCAGCTAACCTTCTCACTAAAACCTCGGACCCTTTACCCACACCCGACCCATCGGGCATTAGATGCAACCAGCTAGCCGAGTTCTTTGCATCAAAAATTGATAAAATTCTTATTTCACTCCCAGCTCCAAATTCCTCTCATTTCCCAGCCATCCCGCCCCTCTGCTCTGAGGCTCCATGCCTCCAAACATTCTCCCAGGACACCACAGAGCTATTTCTGTCCACTTTACAATCCGTAAAGAGTGGTGCCCCATCCGACCCAGCTCCTATGAGCAAATTAAAACTGGTCCCCTCCACTGTTGCCCCTCCTCTCACTCACCTCATTAACGCCTCTCTCGCACTAGGCTCTGTTCCAGCCAACTGGAAAAAAGCCACAGTCAGGGCACTCCTCAAAAAACCCCACCTCGATCCCACGGACCAATCCAATTTCAGACCCATCTCTCTCCTCCCGGCTATCAGCAAAGTGGCCGAGCGAATTGTCAATCACCAACTCTCTCACTTCCTAGAATCCAACAAACTCCTGCGCCAATCCCAGACAGGGTTTAGACCTGGACAGGGAACTGACACCGCACTCCTAGCCTTGGTCAAAGAGGCAAGAACCATCATAGACACAGGAGGATCAGTGGCAGTGATCCTCCTCGACCTGAGTGCAGCCTTCGACAAGGTGGATCATGCCATCCTCATCCACCGGCTAAGCTTGGTAGGAGTCTCCGGCACCGACCTATCCTGGATCAAATCCTTCCTTGAAGGAAAAACCTTCCAAGTGTCCGATGGCACAGTCATGTCCAAAGCTCTGCCGCTACAGTGTGGGGTCCCCAGGGCTCCTCCCTGAGCCCCACACTTTTTAACGTCTATATGTCCCCTCTAGAGGACATCATATCCCCATTCGGCATAAAAACAGTCATGTATGCCGATGACACCAAGCTAGTGGTCTCTATAAACCAGTCGAGCAAAAGCAGGGACAACCTGGCAATGTGTCTCGAGAACATCTTCCACTGGATGTGTGAATCACGCTTAAACGGAGAAAAATCCGAGATCCTTCTCCTGGTAAACCCAAGCAAACTCCCTCCATCCCTCTCATGGCCGCCATGCATGGGATCACCTCCTACCCCCAAACCCGAAGTCAAAATCCTTGGCATCTGGCTGGACGAAGATCTCAACTTCAAAGCTCAGGCCAGAAAAACCACTGGCATCTGCTTCGGCCTCATTCAAACAGCACAAAAAATACTCCATCTGATCTCTTTCCAATCCAGGAAACTGCTGATGCAGGTGTTAGTGAACTCCAGACTGGACTACGGAAACATCCTGTACCTAGGGGCACCCGCATCAGTCATTAATAGGCTGCAATTCGCCCAGAACGCCGCCGCCAGACTCTTAACCGAAACCAAATCGAGATGCTCTGCCAAACCAGCCCTCAAAATTCTACATTGGCTCCCGGTTAAAGAAAGGATTACCTTTAAGACCCTATGCATTTCACACAAAATAATGCAAGGCAGAGGCCCTCCGATCCTGAGATCCCTCGTCAAACCCCATCACTCTAACAAACAACTCAGATCAGACTCCCTCTCCCTGGTTAGCGTTCCTAGAATAAAAAAGGCCCATTCCGGGGGACGATTGTTCTCCTACAATGCCCCAAAATTGTGGAACGCCCTCCCACTTTCCATGCGGAGAGAACACAACCTTCTGGCCTTTCGTAGGCAACTAAAAACATGGCTCTTCCCATAATACCTCACTTCTTTTGCCCCCACTCCGGAACTATAGGTCGATTTTCAGCGCTGGGACACCCCAGGGTAGCTACGCGCTTTATAAATCCCCATTCAAATTCAAATTCAAATTAGGCCCAGTGGACTCCCAAGATGTATCAGAAGACCAAACCTTGCTACAATTCAAGAGGCTCAAACTGGGTGACTAATCACATTTGATAAACCTGCAGTGAAAAAAGAAGGACTATGCAACAAAGCTGTGGAACTAGTGACTCTTGAAATCCAAATTGCAACAGTTCATCAAAAAACACCTGTCTACAATGATGTAGCCTCTGACTATACTAATATGACAAAGGAAGAGGCAACTACAAAGTTTAATAACAATCCTGATGCAATTCCAACAGTTGACAGAACTGCCTCTGGCTATTTCATCAATTTTGATGACTTTTCTGAAGATCCAAGTGAACATGAAGAAAAGCCAGCAAACAAAACTTTCTAAGAAAAAGTAACAGAACTCTTTCATCAACTTGGAGAAACATATCTGATTTCACCAAGGATTGAGTTGTGGATTAGTTTAGGTGTACTTTTCCTCCTGCTCTGGCTCATTTTAGTTTTAGGCTTGGGAAGAATGATTGATGGACAGTACAGTACACTGGACACAGCAAGTCATAAAGTCAACTTGGTTCTAAAGCCTCACAAATCTTCTCACATTGAAAAAAGAGAACTGTCATCAGTGAACATCACAGCCATTCCTATACCTGGTGGTGTAGCATGGGACGCTACTGATTACGACATCTATGGCCCGGTTGAACTCTTGAAGTATCCACACCAGTTCAAGGTTTCTGTAAGTGACTTTGCCTCACCGAGCACTATTTCTGATGATTGGGACTTTGGAACTATTAATAACATGATGTCAGATTTAGAAATGTCAGCAAAATGTACAGAACATGATTATTTAGAAGGTTCATCAGATTATGAAGAAATGTATTGCTTTAATCATTATGGGCATCACTATTCGCATAAATCTGCGAATCCTAGAAATGTTTTTACTTATAATCACTGGGAACATTGTCCAACACCGCCAAAAGGCAGCACGAAAACATTTTATGAGAAATTCCCATATTTCTCAGAGTTTAATAACACAGATCCAGAAACGTTTAATTCAAAATTATGAATAAGACAGGAATGAAAAACATGTTGACAAATACTAAACTAATTTATTCTGCAAAATGTTATGCACAATTGTCTACATTTGGTTTTGAATTTTGGAAAGACAGCATTGAGACAAAAACGGTCTGGGCCCCTGGGGTAAAAAAGACTGGCAGGTACAAGGTTTAGAATTATTATTCAGAGCCTGCATGATCCCAGAACAAATAATGTCCTGAATGACACCATTCAACAAACAACCTGTCTTCGCCTAAACAGGATAAAGGACTTAAACAAGCCATCTATACCAAAGCCCATACCTGATAGTAATAGCACTACAGATGTGTAGATAGACGTGTCCCATATTTTACACCAAAACAGAACTAATCTTGATTGGAGAAAATGGTTGATCTGGCTCACAGACACTAATAACTGTCAAGATAGATTCCTGAACAAAACACAGGGGTTTACACAGAACAAGCCAGACCCAAGATATTCCCAGAGACAACATCCAAGGATAATAACAACATACAGTGTAGGGAAACTATGTTATGTTATGTTATGTTATAAATTTGTTGAAGCGCACAGCTGTCCCGGTTGAGGGGCGTCCCGGCGCTGACCGTTCATTGTACAGGAGACTGATAGGCGGAACAAGGATCCTAGTTCAAAGGGAAGAGGAATGCCTCGAATGGCTACAGAAATCCACACTACCTGAAATTAAGCAACACTTGACCTTACTTAAAGAAGGCGTTGACTTGCAAGATTTCTTATTGGGACCTCGCAAACAGTGTCAAAAACGTTCAATATATGCCGGTTTATATGCTGCTTACAACGAAGCTTGGAAAGTAATGCAAATTGAAACTGCTGAAAAAATACGAGAAATTGATCGTATTAATTTGGAACACTGTCTGTAGTGGACAATGGGTTAACGACTCTGTCCTCCAGAATTTATTCTTTGGACAGCATTGTATCATCTGCTATTGATATAATAGAACAGGATATGTTAATGTTACAACATGGCCAGTCCAAATTATGTTCTATTGTACAGTTAGGCTGGACATTACAAAATCTCTGTTCAGGCTACGTGCCATGGCATCTAATCAACACAACGTCATTATATTCTTATCTTTAACCTTACAGATAAACAAATCTCTTTGGCACAAAGTGGGGCAGACCATACGGTGCTGAGCATTGAAAAACTAGAAAGATTACCATTGACAGTTTCCGAAAAGCCTGTCATTGAATGGATAATGCATGGCACCATTACAATACCAATAATGACATTTCAGTTTCAATATTGCCTAAAGCACATACCAGCGGGCCTGTATGAAAAGTTGGGTAAAGGGTACATCATGTCAACCTGGAACTTACCTTACACACATAGATGTTGGAGTGGGGGGGAAAAAGAGGTATTTCTTAGTGGTAACAATTGTAAAAATTCACTAAGTGGTACACTTTCTGTGTCAAGGAATTAACTTGCATGGAGCCTGCGAACATTCATCAAATGACCTTTCATGCCACCTGCACGGCACCCCAGCCACACAAATAGAGCCTTTTTTCAGGCAACTTTTCCAACGGCAGTTACGTTATGTTAAGTGACCACAGCTGTTGTGGCATGTTGCCAGGAACGGCCTATCTCATTAGTGTTACATCCAGGGTCACTTGCTGTATGCAAGTATTGTATCCAAACAGCAAACCAGGCAAGGAGGCAATGATATGGCCTTCATTGAATATCTCTTCTATTCGAATTGATACTTTAAGCAGAATGAAAGCCATTCTTTTACAAAAAACTGTGCCTTTGACCTCGTCCAGAAAGACGTATCATCTGCAAGTCGCAAGGACGTCAGCAGAGATACATGCATTATTATCAACAAATTGCCCTGTGCATTTCGTAGAAATGTTAAGTCAAATCTTAAACATGTCTGATACCAGTGGCATCGCACATGTATTAAAGACAATTTATTTGGGACTATTATCACCCTTTGAAGCAGTCCTGAGCATCTTCCCGAATTTCGTGCACTCTGTGTTTGGCGGCCTGCCTCTCATCTTGGGACTCGTAGCAGGAATTTTATTTGTGTTCCTTCTGCTCCGATATGGCAAGTCCAGTCACAAGCAATACCCAGGTTACCATGGAACAAATGATCCTGGCAATACGGTACAGAGATAGGATTACCAAAATCCTCAGCTTGGCTCGGCTAAGAGATCTGAATACCACATGGTCTCTTTCATTAAGACCAATCTGGCAAGATTGCATCCTACCTGTTCTACGATGCCTGCTCTGCGGAGAAGAATGCATGTTAGACGTATTTCTCACACTCCCATCAGCAGTACCTATGGATGTCGATACTTTGCTTGGTTCTGTAACGGCTCTTGCAACGTATTGTCCCAGCAGCTACCAATTCTGTGACGGCATTCGTTGAGACCTCACAGCAACATGCTGGCAGTGTGGTACGAGATGAAAGCGGCACACAGGTACAACATTCCGTGCCCATTGCTGATCTAGACAATGATGAAGGCAATGCATCTCACATATGCACTATTTCTACTTTTTCGAACATGGTCCAACTTTCACCTACTGTTGTAGACAAATTCTTTGCCAGTCTATCTGAGTTAATGTTCTCTCCTAACAACGAGAATAACTTTTAAAAACACGAGCACACAATGTTCCCTTGAACTTTGAATTTGGCCTTCAGTTTTAATACAAAAGAACTTCTAAAACTTTGGAAATATTTTTTCCCTGAAACTAAATTTTTTTTTTCTCATTCCCAAAATAGCAAAGAGTAATGTGCTTATTTTCAGAGAACAAGATTTCTATTATTTAAGGAAAAATCTAGAGACAATATTTTAACT
Organism: Lissotriton vulgaris; assembly: GCF_964263255.1. Lineage (NCBI taxonomy): Eukaryota > Metazoa > Chordata > Amphibia > Caudata > Salamandridae > Lissotriton > Lissotriton vulgaris. The sequence goes on along the minus strand of NW_028250927.1, from coordinate 25,236 downwards.
CAGCCTCTAGCATATGTACAGTCTTGTATAAATATGTGATGAAATGGTCTGGACCTTCTTTTCTGTATTAAGAGCCATTTCATGAATGAGTGATTCATTCAGTCAGCATTTCAAATTTAAACTATATGCATTGTTTCAATTATACCACTGCTTAGAAAACGTACAGTACAATGCATCTTATGTATTTTTGGGTGGGATTGTAAACACATGCTTAGATATGCTATACTTGCTTTAGTACTTAGTAAAGATGGACATTCTACGTGGAATGGGTGTTGTAGGGGAATATAGGGCTCTAGTGTAATTTTCCCGAGTCATGCCCTTATATAGGTATAACTCATCATATCCTTATATAGGCATTAGAATTATAACCATATTTAGACACAGCCAATGTAGTCCAAATACCGTATGGATACTTCCACAGATTCCTAGAAAACACAACGAGTTCCTGGAGAGACCAAACCTCCAGCAGTCCGGGACTTTCCCCTGCTTCTGTAATGATTTGTCCTAGAACTCCTGAAGTCTTAAAATAACTGTGAGTTCTTAGTGACGTATTATGTCCAACCTTACGTCAAACTCGGCACCTTCCAGGTATAAACATACCAGCATCTGCCCCAGCAAAACACACAGTGGTTTGGAGCAGATCGACTAACTACTTGCCCGACGCCCTGCTGTAGCGAGTGCCGAAGGAAGCCGACCCTCGAGCTGATGCACTGAGAGAGACGCTGTCTTTTCTCTTGACAAGAAATCCAGCTCCGTTGTTTCCCGGCTACCCTTGCGGGTGACTTGAAGATCGAGTCCTGAGAGAGAGATACAAGACCTCCTACATTCTATAAACAAGGTACGGAGCTGATTAGACCTTAGAGAATTCTTGGATAGATTCTTGGCAGAAACTATTTTAACTCAAGCTACATCTCACTTACTCCTTCCCATGTACTAGGTTTAGGTTAGGTACACCGGGGTAGGTGTATCTTAGAAGCACCAGTTGAGTACGTTTAGTCATCTTTTATCATTGTATGTATTTTATCCATTTTAAGTATCTTATGGCTTTGTAACCATATAAATGCTTTTACAGTATTATTTTATAATACTCATTTTACTGTACACACTTTACTTTATGACAAGTATTGCGATTGTAGCAATTCACTTCTCTTGCATGAGAAAGAAGACTGCTCAATAAATAACCTTTTTCATTGAAAACGCCCGTCTCTCTATTTCTCTGCACTGCTGGTGAAACTAAGCATGCACGATTGACTGAGTGAAATAGCCATCTATTGTTTTAACGACTCTGGAGATATATTCCTTATTCTTTCGGAACAAAGTTGTCAGATTATATGGTTGTCAGAAACTAAACCCTTCTTGTGTATTCAAGAAAGTTTCTAGTGACATCTGAGTTAGCTGGCATTCACAAATTAGGTCTAACATATTCAACAGAGACCTAGTCATCTTCAGTCCTACGTCTAAACTATCGTTTATGTTATTCCAATGCACAGAGCCTATTGGGGATATAGGAACTACACTACAACATGTCCTGCGTTACTGAGGACATCAACATTTAAAAATGGACTAACCATGACATTAAAGTGAAAAGGCTATCTGCCATAATAATCTGGGCATTTTGCGTATTACACGAAAGAAAAGAAAAAAAGGGGTGTTAATATACACTCACTATCCCTAAATAAAGTTCTAGAATTTATTGTTCCATTCCATTCACAGCTCATTTGAGATGTTATGAGTGATGTCATCAGTGATGTAACTGACCATGTCATGAATTATATATGTCTGAGGTCATTAGCAGTACATTGTGGGGGTATAAGTTATAGTTAGGTCAGGTATCTATAACTGCTGAATTTCACTGGTTTTATATGAGTTAAATCTGAGTCTAACTATACCGTCCCTGTAATCTTTGTTTTTTTAGCAAATACCAATTTTTTTAACATTAAATAAGATGCATATCACAAAGGATGGTGGTGGTGTTGGAAGCAGGGCATGGCGTTGTGGACCCCGCACCCCTGCTTGCTGCTCCTGCCTTCCCTCCTCCTAGCCGTCCAAGTCCATGTCCCTGCTCTCTTATTACAGCCCTGTGTGGCCGTTGTTCTGCCACTGGCCTATCCACCTTCTCTGAACAGTAAGCTTGCTGCCCCAACCACCTCCTTCCTATCCTCTGTTGTCTGAATCCATAGACTAGCCACCTCCCTCCTGCCATGCATGGTCTGATGTGCTGCCACTACCCTCCATTTAGCATGATGTACCAGTCTACTCATCCTGACTTCCATTGCCTAATTATATGCCCCATCATTGACCTCCTGCTTAGCCTCTGCGCTTAGATTGCTGCCCCTATTCTCCTTCCCCCAGCCCTCCGATGTCTGTGTTCATGCCCCTGCTTCATCCTTTTTGCCCACCATGTGACATGGACCTGCCACTCCCATCTACTCTGAGTGTTCTGTTGAGATGCAACTCCCCTCCCACCTGACAAGCATTGTCAGATGACTGTAACATGTCCCGGCCACCTCCACCCTGCCTGTACACATTCCATGCCCCTATTCCCTTCCTCCTGTCCCCCATGGTCCATTTTACCCCCACACCCTTCTGCCCTCCCTGGTCTGTTGTGCTGCAACTGCTCCTCATGCCTCCCCATGTGGTCTGTTGTGAGACTCCTTTCCTTGAACTCTCTTGTCTGTGCCTAGGTCCTGACCATCCCTTCTGTCCTCCATGGTCCTTTTTGCATGCCCATGTGCCCCCTTTTTGTCCTCATAGCCATTATGTTGCCACACACCCTCCTGCTTGTCATGCATGGTCTTCTGTGCTGCCACGGCCCCTCCCACCTTCCCTGTGTGGTCAGCTAGCTGCCCCTAACCCCCTCCCACCTTCCCTCTTTGGTCTGTGTGTATGCCATTATAGTCTCACTGTTGCTCTCCAGGGTGTTTTGCTCATAGTGCCCATCATGCCTGACCTCCATAGTCATCTTGCTGCTCCTGCCCTGCCCCCTTGCCTCCATCCCTCTGTTTCCATGTGCAGACCCCTATTCCCTCCCTCCTGGCTGGCCTGTTCCATTGTAATGCCCCTGATCCATCCCTCCTAACCTTTACGGTCTGTTATGCTGCAACTATCTCTCCTGTCTATCCATATTGTCAGCTAGCTACCATTGCCTCTTTCCCCTCTGTTCTCTGTTGTCCATGTGCATGGTCCTGTCCCCTCCTTATTGCTTTCTATGGATTGTTGTGCTGCACTCCCGTCCCGCATGCCCTGTGTGGTGTATTGTGCTGCTGCGAACCCCGACACCTGCCCTGTTGGGTCAACTTAGTGCACCTCTCCTTCCTGTCTTGTTATATCCGGGTCCATGTCCCTACCCCAATTTCTGTTCCCTTCCATGATCCAATGGACCATACTTGCTACCATTTTGAACTTGGTAAGAGGGAGATTTTGAAAACAATTGGGGGTATTGATTTTCCCCTTTGACTTACATTGAAAAAGCGGAGATTGTAGACACGAGACAGATCAAATAAAGCCCATTGGGGATGGGAAGGTGTTGCCTATGGGCCTCTGAGGTTTCCCTGACCTCTGAGGCTTCTCAAATGGGAGGGCACCACTCTGGTTTGGTATCCTACTTCTATTCTATATCACACCAGTTATGGGGTTTAATCCTGAGACTGGCTTTTCAACTCAAGGTTGGTTCCCTGCACAGGTGATAGGGGTGAGTCCTTCCTTCTCTCACTGCTCCATCTGGGCCAGTGTATGCTCTTCCTTGCAGTGCTATCCACAGACAACTGAGCTTTCAGGGTGCTCTGGGTGCCTGCCCCTTCCAGCGTGCCTTACACTGTGGAACTTCCCCAGTGCATAGTTTCTTGATACAGATCAGGGCCCCTTGCTTGTGTCCCAACTGGGAGCAATCAAAACATCAGAGTTGAAAATGGGTAACTTGGGGCTCTGACGAGCAGAGCCCCCTCCTTTCTTAAAACCTTTTCTTAAAACCCCTGCCCCTTACACACTATACTGGGACCTGTTTGAGTTACTCTTTACCTCCCCTTACTCTCTTGGGGGGAACCTGAACCACCCTCTTCAAGCCCATTCTCAGGTATCCTCTCAGACAATCTGGTACTATCTCAGAGGCTTGCCTCTTTTGCAAGCTTCTTTGGTTAAGCAAATTTACAGTCAATCGGGTGTTAGCCCTAATCTTTGGAATACTTACTAAGCATGTGTTCTCTCAAAATTTGATTATACAGCCCTTCACAACTGCACACTTGGCTACCTTTCACCCAACAATTGTGACTAATTGGAGAAGTCCTGAAAATCTACTGAAGACTGACCAGTCAGTTTTTTACTGTCCCTAAAGTCAAGCTGTATCCATCTTGGGTGGACTAAACTTTCACTGGAATGTAGGACATCTGGTTTGTCACTTCTAATGCTAACATGGTGACTATCCCTAAAGATGACATTTGCCTCCAAGACTGCATTATATCTGTCTTACGAGAAAACATACAGATCAGAATAAAATCATAACTCTCCTATCTCTGGTTTAAGGCAATCTACTAATATAATTCAAAAACAGTTTTTTAAATTTCTTTTATTAAAATGTAATGTAGGGGTGAAGACTGTGCTCTGACTGCAGACAGTAAAAATGCACGTCCTTCTCAAATGGCCTCTTTCCCACCGACTGCCCGGTATCCTACTTCCCATAAGTAGTTTAGCACGTTCACCCTGTCAGGAGTTTGTGGCTCTAAGGGTTTCCCCTTTTTGAGCTGTGATGCTCCACTCCTTTCTCTGCTGTGGGCCTGTCTCCTTTTGATCTTTTACAACATTCTAGAATGCCCACACATTCACTATCTTAGCAGGCTGTCTGGGGTCATAGAGCATAGAAGCAACTAGATGATTGTGCTGTTCTGATGAACAATTAATGAAGATATGCTCCTCATAATCAGCCTTGCAGTGCTTTCATTGAGATGTACACAAAAGAGCCCAAGATTGGTGTGACTTTGTGTGTGTGTATATGAAATGTTTACAGTACTCATCCGGAGTGAGACCAGGCTTATGTACTAGTGCTTTCTTCATTAGAGTGCATGAATCCACTACCTCCTGTTATTGAGTCAGATGTGTATTCCTCCCCAGTATAGGTAACAATGCTTGGAAGATTGATCCCCAGTGCTGTTTTATTACACTGGGTATCCTCAATACCTCACGATAAGAATTGAACAACTCATCAATGTCATCTACCCCATAGCTAGACACCACGCCTTCAGACAAAGAATGGTTGGCAACCTCACCTCCACTCCCACCATCTCATCTGGATGTCGGTCTCAGCCTGGCTGTCTTCCCCTCCAAGGCTCGTCTCTTCCCCTACAGTGCAATCTTCTTCTCATTCAGGGCAAAGGAAGCTCGCTTGTAATGATCATCCCTCTCTGACTTGTCACTGCTCTTCATCTGGTGGAATTGCCAGCTCAGACTAGCTTAGAGGCTTTCTGCCCTATTTCCCATCCCTGGAAGGTACGCACCTGTAGTAAAGGGGTATCCACAAAACTGCTGATAACTCTGATGAATGTTGAAATATGATTCATTGGTGAAAATACCAATAAAGTAAATACATAAGAAAGAGCTCACGGAAGGAGCGACTCAAGTAGTCAGAGGCCAGCAGCAACTGTCATAGGAAGCACAGAATAAACATGACATAGCCCGGTTCTGACCTAGAATTCCATGAATTAAAGAAACAGTAAAACCCCAATATTACCATGTAAATACCCCACACTGGATGGCTCCTTGAGACAGATTGCCACCAGCCTTGTCTTCTTCTTCAGCTCCTTCAATCTTCTATTTTTCCTCTGAGTTGGTCTCTTCCTAATAGACTACTTACCAGGCCCTAAGGGCTTTGTGGAAATCTTCCTTAGTGATTTCCCTACTAATTTTCACCACCCTCTGCTTGTGATTGGTCAGAATTCTTAGCTTTACAATTTTGGCTGGAGCTCTGCATTGCATACAGATACACTCCATAACCCCCAAAAAGTTAAGGTGCAAAAATTGGTATGGAAATAAATTTGGAAAAAAATAAGACCTTTCCACAAAATGAACACTATTTTTAATGTCAATATATTTGTAAAGTTTTATTTTTTAATTCTACTTGTGAAACTATTTGATACTGCTAAGTTGTGGATACCACCACTACCACCAATGTAAGAAAGTGTCTTATTAATTTTAGAGGAAGGGAGTCCACCACAAGGAATTAGGTCACAATCATGCTAAGGTATAACACAATTTCAATACGTAACACTTTTATGATATAATCATTTCATGTGTGTGTCTGTGCACATTTTATGGCCTTTACAATGGAACATGTGCCATCAGCGAGCAACAAAACTATATTTTTGTAATATATTTGTGACAGTGTGCTTAAAAGTGCACCACCAGCTACATTCTATGTCCCTATCACTCTAATGCTGAATACGTTTGATATTTGAGTGATGATGTCATTGTTTTCAATACCTCTGCCTTAATGATTTGATATTGATAGCAGCACCCCTACATTGTTTCAGCTCCACTCACTGCATGTGTCCTGCACTGTAGAACACACGCGTACAGGCTGTGGAATGTTTCAGAGTTTGCCCAGACATACAATATTTTACTAGAAGGGTATGCTTTCTATTGGAATGCTATGCAAGACAGCACGCTCACACCTCTGCATGATTGTGGTGCATAGACCAACGTTGCAGATGAGAGTATCAGCAGGCTGTGCAAAGTGGGGCTCAGACATAAGCAGTCAGTGAGACACGTCCCCTTAGCCCACCGCGCTACGCACAGCTGAACGTCATGGAGGGAGGGGGATAGAGCCATGTCAGAGCTCAGGCCCACCCCCCAACAAAGCTGAAAACAGCTGATTAATGAGGCGCCATTGGAGGGGAAGCCCAGAGAGGGAGGAGCATAGACCTCATTCCATTGAGCAGGAGTTAGACACTGTGGAGGGTGAGGCACACCCAGGCCCTGCTTAACAAAGGCAGTAAATGTAATTCATGTTCATAATATATATCATAAGCATACCCTTCCTTCAAGTGAAAAAGTGAAGCGTGAAGTAGAATGACATTTTTTATAATCACAGTAGTTTCTCTTCTATTTAACTATTTATCTTAAAATGAACCATACCCTTTTTTTAAATGGCTATCACACTGTCAGTGCCTGCTGTCTGTTCTTCAAATGTGGCCATGTTTGTTTCTGTGCAGTTTGCTTTCTTGCTACTTTTCCTGTAGCTGGATGTATGGAGATGATTTACTGACAATAAACCAGTCAGTGACTGAAGAGAAGCTTGAAGTATTATTTGGCAATGGCCAGATGGACGGGCGCGTCCCATGGTTTAATGATGATCAGCGCTGTACGAATAACTTGATTAATCATTCTAATCTTTCGTCAACATTTTACTATTGTTTTTACAAATTGAATCATAGAAAAAAGACCAAGCAGATGGAACTGAACCAGCTAAGAAAGATAAAATAACAGATGTCATTAGTTTTAGGTTCTATATTGTAAGCATAAACTCTCTTCACTTGCAGGGGTCAAGTCATGTTGAAGAAAGAGATTATGTTTTATGGTGAAAAGTTGTTTCTCTTCAATTTAATTATTTATGTTAAAAATAAAGATATACAGATACATAACAGAATTACTGCAGGTGGGGCAGGTTTATGATTCTGCACCAGACAGACATTGATGGCTGACTCATTCTGGGGATTTAGATGTAAACAAGTGAGTTATTGAGATTTACTGAATCGGTGGACTTGAAGCAGCTGATAGTTTAGTTTTATAATCTTTTAGTTGATTTTGTAATGCTATAAACAGAGCATCATATTGTCATGAATTTACAACACACACATTCAATCTTTATATGAAACAAAACACATTTGCAGGTGGAGCAGTGCAGCATTGTGACATTATCTCATAAAGTAATGTTTCAACAAGCAGGGCATGCCTGAACATCTCAACACACCTTGTTAACCTAGTCCTATTTTTATTAGGACCCTGGGGGCTTTACCTATATTTGGTGCCCAGCACAACTAGGTGAACAGAGCTAGATCCAGTTCCAACCTAGAATTATGTTTGAGCAGTGTACACGTCAATTCCTACGGAACAAATACTATTCCAGTTGGTTGTGTCATCATTGAATCACTAGCTATGTCAGACTGATGTTTGCCAATTGGCCCCATGTGTCCTCGTCCGAGCCCTTGGTGGTTACAGAGCAGACACGTTTCAGCATTGCAAGTTTAAAATGCTTTATTGAGAAAGCAGCATATGAAAATACAGCAAAGTATTGAGATGCACAAAATGGTGAGCTATATCATAATGGGAACAGCTATGAAAAGTGAAAATAAGGCATTAAATGCAGGTATAGAATCAATGCAGAATAAAACAAACTGGGGAAGGATATAGTTTGCAACATATTAATAATAGCACAGAGCAGCATCACTGAGACAGTCCTGTCCCTGAGAAATGAGGACTTCTACCAAACCTTTGCCTTTCTACCTTTCACTCACACACTTAGGGGGTTTGTTATTAGTGAAATGTGAAATAGGAAAGGCTTAGAATTGTGCTGCTGAGGGTTTTAATTATCTAAAAACTGGTACAGAAACTTGGGCAAAACTAACATTGTGATGAAGAGGAGTCTGCCCTTCATAGAAGGGTCATATGGTCCATCCTTCTGGCTGTGCTGGCCATGTGTCCGTCACAGGTCATCACTGTCCCTCTCTTTATGAAAATACCTGGGATTTGTGGAGTCCTTTCACCATCAGACCAGGACTCCGAGTGTTGGTTTAATAGGGGTTTTAGTGAGCGGGAGGAAATGCGATGTATTCCACTTTGTTTGGACACTGAAATATCCCCTGAAAAGCCGTCTCATGGATAATATGTCGGAGATTCCTGTCCAGGGCTTTAGGAAGAGGTTGCTTTCTGCATGCAACAATATTAGGGACATCTTTTTCGGAAATATGAGCCCTTTCTTCCCATGCCTCCCCTCAGTGAGGAGACCCTTGGAGAAAAGCAGGACTGACAGAGGACTCCACTGTTACCCATCTCTGTAAGCAGCGCAAGAACCAGATATCAAGATATTAACCTACACTCTGGCACTCAGTGTCAATATAAAAGTTGGACCACGTCCACTGAATATCTGCCCAGGCTCCACTGGTGAATCACCTCCATTAGGAAGGGATATTCCAGCGAGTCAAATGCTTTCACAAAGTCTGGAAATCCAGAGCTTCAATCTCGAGACAGATCTTGTGAAGTAGGGAGAACAACATTCAAGTTCAAGTTCAAGTTCATTTATTTGTTTCGAAGGTTAAAAACCATCATGAAAATACATAATAATCATAATATGTAATCACAAAAAGAACATTCTGAGCAACGTAACAATTGTTAAAAAAGTAGACAGAGAAAAAGTTATCCAATAAAAAAGTTAGGTTTTTGTAAAAGATGAAAACCTGTGAGCAACAGTGATACAAGACCCCGTATTATAATAATATTTCCAGTACCTCCCTAACCCACCATTCATCATTCCCTTGTGCTTCTCAATTTAAAAGCAATTTTGAGGAAACTTATAACAGCAAATAGGGTTCGCGTTTCAGCGGCTCTTTGCAAGAACAATAAGGCAGATTTAGCATGGATAATATTTGAGTCCTTTAAGACATCCACTAAAAATCTTTGGCGCGGTGTTTTATAAAAAGGACACAATAATACAAAATGAAGGGTGTCCTGCGGAGACCTATTGTCGCAGCCGCAGGCACCCTTCTGCTCAATTGTTTGAGTAAACCCAGGCGGATAAGCTAAAATATGGTGCAACAAATTGAGCCTAAAACGAGTCATTAAAAACCTCTCGTGCTGACTGTACAATAAAAAGAGGTACGGTTCCATGCCAGCTTGATTAGAGACAAGGGAGTGGGCAACTGCCGAGGATTTAGCTAAATCCAACTCTCTCCTCCTGCCATTAAATTTGTCCAACAATAAGCTTTGAACGTAGTGTCTGGAATATATGTCCACCCTGGAGGGGTCCAGGAATAGCATTTGTTCATCAATATCCCCCAGAGTGTCTTTAACATATTTCAACCATGGGATTTGAAGGCATTTCTCTTTCAACAAGCAATCCTGGATGATCTGTCTGGATAATCCTGCATTTGGATTTGTCCAAATTTTGAGCCAGGCCAGTATAGGTCTCAGTCTGATAATGTCAGCAATATATGTGGTTCCCAGCTCTTCATTAATAATTGCTGCAGTGATGCTCGGCGGAAGTTTTAACAGTTTTTTAAAGAATTTATCTTCCTCACTTTGAATTAGTTGTGCCTCTCTGCAGCCCCACACTTCTGCTCCGTAGATGGTCTTTGAAATACTAACTGATCTATACAAAGTCATCACCTGTTCTGGTGACCAACGACCCATTCGACGTGCAAAGCTCAGTATAGCCCCATTAGCTGACACTAGTCTCCTTGCCCTCTCCTCAATCAGAGGGACAAAGTTTAACTTATCGTCAAATAAGAGGCCCAGATATGGGAATGTTTTAACAGTGTCCAGGACCTGATCCCCCAGTTTGAATACAAATTTCTTTTGTGGTTTCTTCCCCGCTATCATAATGAATGATTTTTTCATGTTGACGGAGAGATCCAAATTCCTCATAAAATCCGCGAAACCCTTGATTAAAAGTTGCAGACCAACAGCTGTTCGGGCTAGGAGCACCGCGTCATCGGCGTACAAAAGTACTGGCAGATGACGCATGCCCACCTTAGGGCAGTCAGTTCCCAGTGCAACGAGGTCATTCTCCAGGCCATTTATGTAGAGGGAGAACAAGAATGGCACCAGGATACACCCCTGCCTCACCCCGCCCGAGCACGGGAAGGGATCAGTGCTCACCCCCCCCGCACTGTAGCGGACCTTGGCAGTGGTGTTCCAATGTAGCTCCCTTAAGATGTTAATGAGATCCGGGTCAATGCCTAGGTTAGACATAAGTATCCAGAGTTTGGCTCTGTTGACATTGTCAAAAGCTGCTGCTAAGTCCATAAACCCCATATACATGGTGCCTTCAGACGTCTTGGTATACTTAGCAGTGATCAGGTATAGGTTAAGGCATTGGTCGGTGGTTGACCTGCCTGTTCTGAACCCATACTGGGTGTCCACCAGGGTGTTATTGATGTCAGTCCAATCTATTAGTCGATTGAGGAGTGCCCTTCCTAATACCTTGGCGGAGACGTCAATGAGCGAGATTGGTCGATAACACTGCGGGCTGTCCCTACAGCCTTTTTTATAAATAGGGACAATCACCGCAGTGGACCATGATCTCGGCAGACCCGTTTTAATTGCTGCATTCAAAACTCTTGTTACCATTGGGACCCATAGCTCAGTGTTGCTAAGAAAAAGATCCAGGGGGGTCCCGTCTGGGACCGGGGCTTTGTTGCGTGTTAGACCTAAAATTGCTTTGCGAACTTCATCCAAAGATAGTTCAAATTTATCTGCCCTTGGTCCCCTCCATATTCCATCACCAGTGTCCATCTCCTGTTGATTATACAGGGATTTGAAATGAGCAATCCAGTGTTCTGGTAAGATGTTAGAGCTGATGACTGGGGAGTTTGAGTCGTGGAAGCAAGGTCTATTTATAATTTTCCAGAACTGGGCATAGTCTTTGTTCTCACCAGCCTCCCTTAGGTCTGCCCATACTTCTTTTTGAAGGGTCCCTTTCCTGATCTTTAATTGGTTTTTGTAGTTTTTTCTGCAGCGAGCAATTTCTACCTTGTCCCTTGGGGTTTTTTTCAGGCTCAGTTTTAGATCTCTTAGCGCTTTGGAACAGGTAGAATCAAACCATCTTGGCGTAGATGACTGCATTGCGGGCTTCTTGGTTGTTAGGAGTCTCTCGATTATTTTAGTCAAGTTCTCAAACGCCTCTACTACTCCTTTGTCCTCTGAAGTGTGTTCTAGACAGGTCTCTATGTGGGCTTTCCCTTCATCCACTAATTTAACATAAAATTCCTGGGGGTTGATCACTGACCACCTTAAGCGTCTTCCTTGGTCTATTGGTTGAATTTCAGATTGGTGAATCAACCCTGGGTCTTTTTTAGTTAAACCATTCCCTTTGATTTCTATTATGATGGGATTATGATCACTGAATGGGCTCCACTCTGTCCTGGTATTTAAGATCTGATCTCTTGCGCTAGCTGAGATCGTTATGTAATCTATTATAGACCCCCCCCTCTGCCCTTGAATGTCGGTGTTAGGGATTCGCCTACATTGAGAGCAGCTAAGTCCATGACATGACTGAGGGCAAAGTCTTCTAATAACTTCATCAAAGTTGTTCCCTCTTTACAATGAGAAAAGTGGGGGCCCTTTTCTAATGGGCAAGCTGACCAATCAGGGGTTGGAGGGAGTAATTTGGGGCATAAATGACAATTAAAATCACCCATTTTCAGAACAGTTGGTTCTGGCCCCTTCGTCCTTTGCTCTAGTTCCTCATTTAGTCTACCTTCCAGCTCCGCTAATATTGGGAATTTCCCTTCCACTGGGCCGTAGTTATAAAAGTTTACTAACAGTAGACTCTCCCCCTTGTGGAGAAGTCTAACTGTTTGTATGTTGTCTGAGGAACAATCTGGGTAAGACCAGGTACCTTTCAGGTCTAAGTCCACATAAACTACTAGGCCTCCTTTTGCCCTACCCGAGTTTGTTCCTTGTGCGGGTCTTAAAAAACACTTGTAGCCCTCCAATTGACATGGGCCTGAATCCTTTGCCCAAGTTTCTTGGAGTGCTATGACATGGAAGCATTTTATGAATTCTACCCATTACTTACTTTTAAATTTGGCTTCCAACCCTGCAATATTCCAAGAAAGGATGGTCAAACCCTCCATCTTGTCCTTGCCTTTTGTTGTGGGAGTCAAAGTTAATCTGTCCTCCCCAGCTATAGGTAGATCGATATTGGGTGAATTGGTTCCCCTCTGCCTCCGGGGTAAGTCCAATCTCCCAGATTGGGTACTTTCCTCAGTCCCACGTGTACCCCGTGAGTCTAGGCCAGAGCAACCACTGGTAGCCAGGCTTACTACACTGGTGATTTCTGTGGGTGTGAGTCAATCAATATCTTCTAATGATTGAAATGGGGCAAATCTATTTGTCCATTGAGCACGATCTCTGGGGGGATAGGGGTATTCAGGGCGGCCTGCTAGTCTCGGTCTATGTGGGCGCTGCGCTCTAACCCGCGTCCACCCTCCCTCGTCACCCCCATAATTATTATTCCTGGATCTAGGGTAAAAATACCCGAGTGGGAGTGCACAAATGGTACTTGTTTGGTTCCTATTGGAGTTCTTCAGAATGTACTCAACCAGACTGGTGTCCGTGAAGTGTGCAACTATGCAGTCACCTCTAATGTCTTTATTCCTTCCCCCAATCCAGCTTGCCCTTCTTACACTTGCTATCTCTCCTCTCTCCCCCATGCTTAAGGGTCTATGGATATTCAGCCATTTGGAAATTTTGGAGAGCAGTTGATAATGGGTTTCTCTCTCATTAGGCCTAATTTCCGGGACCCCTACAAAAATAACTACAAAAGGACACTCCTCGGGGGGGAGATCTATGTGTGGAGCGTTGTTGTTATAAAAGGGATCAGGGTCTGTGAAACAGTTATTATAATTCCCTTCCCTCTGGGTGCGATCGTCCTGTCTCCATTGCATTAAAGGTTGTGGGATCGGTTTCTCTCTTTGTGTATTACTTACACCTTGATTGTGTCTTCCTCTGGAGTTATCGTTAGTACCCCCTTTGGGGTTTTGGGCAATTTTGGGGGCCTCGTGAACCTGGACTATTTCTTGGTGGGAGTGTGTGAGAAGTTGGCCTGGTATATAATGCTCACTAGTTCTAGTGATCACTTTGTACCATGCCAAGCAACCCTTATGATGATGGTTGTAATTCAACCTTGTAGACCAGTTATCCTAGTGGTAACGTGGACAAAGCAGTCTTAGGCTAAACTCTGAAAGGCATGTGAAGCCAGCTGTTATACCATACACAACCCCCTTGAATACCAAATGAAAGGGACACCACACAGATATATATTGAAAATATATATTGATTTATTAACTATAAAATCCCCTGGACTCTTTATGAGCACAGAAGCACAAGCGTTAAATCACAAGACAGTTTAAAATACACAAAAGTTGCACAATATGGATGAGCCCTAGGGGCCACCTAAACCATATACTAAGAAAGTGGTATAAGAGATACCAATAGGAAAGTGAAGAGGCCTAGGGCCTTGGGAATCGCTGGAGCTATTCGAGACTGGAGTTAACTAAGTCGGGAAAGGCCCACGGGACTCGGGTGCAGTGTTCAAAGTGCATGCACTTCTCAATACAAAGTCTATGGTGCGTAAAAAGCACAAAGTTAGAAAGTTAGGAACCTTCCGAGTGACCTACGGAGCTGAAACTTAAAACACAGGCCCTTGGGATGTGTACCAGTGCAGTAGCACTGGCGGAGCTGAGTTACCTCACCCACAGGAAGCGGGTGCACAGGGTCGAAGTAGTGTCGGGTTTCGTCACGCTGGTCGATGGTGCTTGGAGCTGAAGATGCTGCAGGCGGCTCGATGAGAAGAGTTCCGGTGGATCCAAGGGTGGATCTGAAGATGTGAAGACCTGAAAGCAGAGGGGACAATGTTCAAAGTCACTAGCCAGTGACTACCGTGGAACCAGATTGGAACCAGGCGATGTCGGGTGCAAACAGGTGTTGTCGGGTAGCTTCTTTCTGCAGCCACGTGGATACCCGGGGTCGAGGACGTCCAGGAGTCGGTCACGAGCTGTCCCACGCAGGCTTCTCGCTGTTGGCGGTGTCGGCACCTCGATCGGAGCAAACAGGCCTTGGCAAAGGCAAGCCAGGCAGAAGGTGAAAGATGCTTATCACTCGGACCAGCAAGGTCAGAGCGGGTGCTCCTTTTTACAGGAGCTTGGGTAGGTCTGGAGCAACCAGACCTGCTGTGTAAATCTTCGGGTTCGTCGCCAAGATGGCCGCTGACCACGTGGCTAGTGGCCGGGATGGCGCGTCGAGTGGCACAATGCAAAAGGGCCCCACGCAGATCGTGGAGATGCTGGAGGGCTGATCTTCGGTGCAAGGGCTGCTCGGTGGTGAGGGTTCTCAATCCCCAAAGCACAACGTCGAGGATGCCTCAGAAGCTGCGCAGTCAGCTTTTCGAGTGTCTTCCAAGAGGTCCGGTCCCACGTCACTCGGTGCCTCCACGGGTCCCTTCTTTGCAGGGACTGTGGATCGGGCTCTGAGAGGTCTGGGAGTCTGGTTCTTGTCGGGCTCTGGGCTCGGTCTCCGGCGGGAGGCGGCGGCAAAGCAGACGTCGAGTTGCTGGTTGGTACCTGTGTTCACAGGGTGGCCACTCCTAGGCCACAAGGGAGATTCTCTTCAGTCTTCTGTGCAGCAGAATGTCGAAGTCCAGTCTTCTTCTTTGTTTAAAGTTGATTTCAGGATGATCTGCTGTGCAATGGCACTGCTCCCCCTCTTATTCCCAATCTAGGGGGTGGATCACCTACTAGGTCCCTCCTCTGGGAGGAACCAGGAAGGGGGGCGGTTACACCCCCTCTCCTTTGTCCAGCTCCGCGCCAGGACTGGGGCTGGGAGGCCCCAGAACCGGTTTGGACTGGCCTATGCACGGGGACACCTTGTGTGCCCCGGGCATGTCTGATTCTATTCAGCCCTGTCCTACCCAATACACAAAATCCTGTCTGGGGTGGTGCTCGCACCTCCCAAGGCAGGAAACCCTTTGTCCAGGCCACCATCTGCCGAGTTTCGGTCAGCAGCAGGAGGCCAGACTTGTGTCTGTGGTGGCAGCGTCCATTTTGTGAAGCTGAGGCTCTGTTTAACTTTAACCGGGGTTGAGGTTACACACATGTCGTATCCCTCTAGAAGGGTGGAATGCTATCCCCGTCGCCAGAATTGGCGAGGGGATAGTATTCCAATTCGTATGACACCTTACTCGACATGTTTTGATAAAGCCAAACCAAAGATAGCATTTAACCGCGAGGATTATAATGCACTTAAGAGTATATGGTATGGCAATATCCCGGAACAGCTTAGGGAGTGGTTCCCGACAGCTGCAGACAGGCTCAGCTCATGCCAGAGCACCATCTCACATATTTCCAAGCACTCTGCCTCCAGGATTGATGAGGCCTTCCATAGGAGTGGCTGATAGGAACATATGTGTCCAGTTTAGGGTTAGGCACAGACATACTGTACCTAAGTAAGC
Source organism: Lissotriton vulgaris (assembly GCF_964263255.1). NCBI lineage: Eukaryota > Metazoa > Chordata > Amphibia > Caudata > Salamandridae > Lissotriton > Lissotriton vulgaris. Next base: position 9,023 of record NW_028250927.1, on the reverse strand, counting down.
GGTGGTTACACCGACTTACCCCAGCTGAGTGATCAGCCAGTTGTGTCAAATATGGAGGCCAGGCCAGGGGTGGCATAATACCTGCTGCAGCCCCTGGTAGGCCTTGGATGCACCTATGCCCTGGGCACCTAGGGTGCACTTATACAGGGGCTCATAAGGTGAACCAGTTCCAATTCGTAATGCACCTAGAGTGCATTGGCATCAATTTAGAGAGAGAACAGCAGGCTGTGGGTCTGATTAGCAGGCCCACAGCCACATTAAGTCAGAAACCAGTGAAGCAAAAAGCAAAAATTTGGGGTGACCATAGGATAGCAGACCCTACTCTCCTACATAACCCCCCCCCAAACGCAGGGACATTAGACTAACCTTGACCAGTTGTGTCTTCATGTTCTAAGTGGAAGTACCTGGAGAGACCATCTGCGTTGCCATGGTCAGTCCCTGGGCGGTGCTCCACTGTAAAGTCCATCCCCTGTAGGGAAATGGACCACCTGAGTAGTTTGGGGTTTTCACGCTTCATCTGATTAAGCCATAGGAGGGGCTTATGGTCGGTCTGAATCTTGAAGTGAGTGCCAAATAAGTATGGTCTCAACTTCTTCAGGGCCCACACCACAGCAAAGGCCTCCCTCTCTATAGATGACCAACGTTTCTCTCTGGGGGTCAGCCTTCTGCTAATGAAAGCAATGGGCTGGTCCTGGCCATCTACATTAAGCTGTGAAAGCACTGCTCCCACTCCCAACTCAGAAGCATCTGTTTGGACAATGAACTCTCTTGAGTAGTCAGGACTCTTCAGGATAGGTGCAGAGCACATGGCCTTCTTCAGGTCATCAAATGCCTTTTGACAGATTTCTGTCCACTGAACCCTTTTGGGCATCTTCTTGGATGTCAGATCATTAAGAGGGGTCACAATGGACCCATAGTTCTTAACAAACTTCCTGTAGTACCCAGTCAGGCCTAAGAAAGCTCTGACCTGAGTCTGGGTAGTTGGAGGGGACCAGTCCTTGATGGTCTGGATCTTACTCTCCAGTGGTTGAACTTGGCCTCCACCTACAAGGTGGCCCAGGTATACAACCTTGCTCTGCCCTATCTGGCACTTTGTTGCCTTGATAGTGAGGCCTGCCTTCTGCAGAGCCTCAAGCACTTCCTTCAGGTGGACCAGGTGATCCTCCCAGGTGGAGCTAAAGACAGCAATATCGTCCAGATAAGCTGCACAAAAGTCATCCAACCCAGTGAGGACTTGATTCACCAACCTTTGGAAGGTGGCAGGTGCATTTTTCAAACCAAAGGGCATCACCACAAACTGATAATGCCCACTAGGGGTAGAAAATGCTGTCTTGGCTTTAGACTCCTCAGCTAACCTGATTTGCCAGTAGCCAGCTGTCAAGTCAAATGTGCTCAAATATTTGGCAGAAGCCAACTTGTCAATGAGCTCATCTGCCCTTGGAATAGGGTGTGCATCTGTCCTGGTGACAGCATTGAGTCCTCTGTAATCCACACAGAACCTCATCTCTCTCTTGCCATCTTTGGTGTGAGGTTTGGGGACCAGAACCACTGGGCTAGCCCAGGGGCTCTCTGAAGGCTCAATGACACCTAATTCCAGCATATTTTGCACCTCAGTCTTTATACAGTCCCTGACGTGGTCAGGTTGCCTGTAAATCTTGCTCTTTACAGGAAGACTGTCACCAGTGTCCACCACATGTGTACACCAGTTAGTCTGACTGGGTGTCAATGAGAACATATGCCTGTATGCCTGTAGAACTTGTCTGCAGTCATGTTGCTGATGTTCAGTGAGGCTGCCACCTAAGGCCACACCATCAACTGAGCCATCCTCAGGGTTCTGAGTGAGCAGGTCTGGGAGAGGGTCACTCTCTTCCTCCTGTCCCTCATCTGTAGCCATGAGCAAGCCCATGTCTGCCCTGCTGACATATGCCTTCAATCTGTTTACATGGAGCACCCTGTGGGGGCTCCTGGGAGTTCCTAGGTCCACCAAGTAGGTAACCTCTCCCTTCTTTTCCAGAATTGTATGGGGTCCAGACCATTTGTCTTGGAGTGCTGCTGGGGCCACTGGCTCCAACACCCATACCTTCTGTCCAGGCTGAAATTCAACAAGGACAGCCTTTTGGTCATGCCAAGCTTTTTGTAATTCTTGGTAAGCCTCAAGGTTTTTAGATGCCTTTTCCATGTACTCTGCCATCCTGGAGCGGAGACCAAGTACATAGTCCACTATGTCCTGTTTAGGCTTTTTGAGAGGTAACTCCCATCCTTCCTTCACTAGACACAGGGGTCCTCTTACAGGGTGCCCAAACAACAATTCAAAGGGGCTGAAGCCAACCCCCTTTTGAGGGACCTCTCTGTAAGCGAACAAAAGGCAGGGCAGAAGGATGTCCCATCTTCGCCTGAGCTTTTCAGGTAATCCTTTAATCATGCCCTTTAGGGTCTTGTTAAATCTCTCAACAAGCCCATTGCATTGTGGGTGATAAGGAGTGGTGAACTTGTAGTTGACACCACATTCCTTCCACATAGCTGTCAAATATCCAGACATGAAGTTGGTATCTCTATCTGATATTACCTCCTTAGGAAACCCCACTCTGGAGAAAACTCCAAGTAAGGCCCTGGCCACAACAGGAGCTGTTGTGGTCCTAAGGGGAATTGCCTCTGGGTACCTGGTCGCATGATCCACTACCACCAGTATGAATCTGTGCCCAGATGCTGTAGGGGGATCCATTGGACCAACAATATCAATCCCCACTCTTTCAAAGGGAACCCCCACCACAGGTAGTGGTATCAGGGGGGCCTTTGTTGTTCCACCTGCTTTACCACTGGCTTGGCAGGTTTCACAGGAGCGACAAAACTCCTTGGTGTCTTCAGACATGTGAGGCCAGTGAAAGTGAGGGACAAGCCTGTCCCAAGTCTTGTTCTGGCCTAGGTGTCCTGCTAAAGGAATATCATGGGCCAAGGTGAGTAGGAAGCCCCTAAATTGCAGAGGTATAACCAACCTCCTGGTAGCACCAGGCTTGGGGTCTCTAGCCTCTGAATAAAGGAGTCCATCATCCCAATATACTTTATGGGCACCTTGAGCATTCCCAGCAGCCTCAGCAGCAGCCTGCTGTCTGAGGGGTTCAAGAGAAGGACAGGTTAACTGAGCCTGCCCCAAGTCTGCCCTAGAAGGTCCCCCTGTCCCCAGAAACTCAACCTGATCAGGTTCAAGTTCTTCAGGGACAGTTCCTTCAGGGGTCTCAAGATCAGTTTCCTGTGAAGCCTGATCCTCACTTGTAGGCAGTTGGGAAGGCGCAGCCTTAACCCTCCTGTTCTTCTTCTTGGGAGGTACTTGGTCCATTGTTCCAGGATCCAAGACCTGAGGTTCAGAGAGGCACTTTTTGGCCTGTGACCTGGTCACAGCAAGGACATGTGATGATATCCCTAACATCTCTGCATGAGTCCTGTACTCAACTTCTGACCATAGAGAGTTCTCCAGGTCATTGCCCAACAAACATTCTACTGGGAGATCAGCACTAACCACAACTTTCTTTAGGCCAGTTACCCCTCCCCAGGAAAAGTTAACAAGTGCCACACTATGTGTAGTAGTGACATTGCTGGCATTGGTCACCAGGTAATCATCGCCTGGCATGTATTGTCCAGGGTCCACAAAGTTAGGTGTCACCATAGTGACACTGGCACATGTGTCCCTGTAAGCTTGAGCCACTTTGTTGTTAATCAAAGGTGTCTGTCTGTATTTGCCCAGGTTACTGGGACTTATGTCAGGGGTCAAATCTATGTCCCCTTCACAAACCAGAACAGCCTGTGTAAGGGTTCTGACTAGGTCAGAATCTCCTTCAGTTCCCAAAGTGATACCCACTAAACCCTTGGCTTGAGGACCAGCACTGCTAACTGTACTAGTGGGTGCAGGTGCCTTAGGGGCTGCAGTGCTGGGGGCTCCACCCTTTTTACACTCACTTGTCCAGTGAGAGGTGTTCTTACAAGTTTTACACCAGGGTTTCTTCTGACCTTCTTTCTTCTTCTTCTTGGAAGTTTGGGACCCACCCTCTGTCTCAGTTTGGGGCCCTGTTGAAGACTTCTGGTCTTTAGCTTTCTGCTCCCCACCCTTCTGGTCTGTTTTCTTCTGGTCACCACCCTGGTTCTGGTTCTGGTTCTTTTGCTTAACTCTGGTTCTTACCCATTTATCTGCCCTCTTTCCCAATTCTTGGGGAGAGGTCAAATCTGAGTCAACCAAATGTTGATGCAACTGCTGGTTCTGACAATTATTTAAAATTTGTTCTCTCATCAGCAAATTATACAATCCTTCATAGTCTGTAACCTTGCTTCCCAGCAACCATCCCTCCAGAGCCTTAGTGGCACACTCAACAAATTCAGACCAGTCCTGAGTCTGTGTCTTCTGGGTATCTCTGAACATTAACCTGTACTGTTCAGTGGTTAAGCCTAACCCATCAATCAGAGCACTCTTCAGGACCAGGTAGTTTCTAGAATCCCCATCACTAACTGTGAGGAGTCTGTCTCGGCCTCTACCTTCAAAGGAGAGCCACAAGATTGCTGCCCACTGCTCCTGAGGAATCTGCTGTACTCTGCAGGCTCTCTCCATTGCAGTAATCCATTTATGGATGTCATCCCCAGCTTTGTAGGGGGGCACAATCTTACTCAGGTTTCTATTATCAAAAGACCTGTCTTTATCCTTGTGGATATTGCTGCCACCAGTGGGTTCTATTACCCCACTCTCTCTAGGCTGTCTTGCTCTAGCAAGTTTCTCTTGGGCCAGGGCAATCTCAAACTCTTGTCTCTGGACTCTCAATTCAGCCTCTCTAATTTGAGATTCTCTCAATTTGGTCTCATGTTCCCTTCTCTGAGGGCTAGTCATCCTTCTTCTGGAGTGACCATGAGAACCTCTAGAAGCATGGGAGTTGTCAGAGTCACCTGAGTGAGTCCTTCTCCTCCTAAGCTCCTGGTTAAGTCCACCTGGGGGTCTGAATGGGTTGTTACCTGATTCATTCCCAAGCAAGCTTAAGTTAGCCTGGTTCAGTCTACTGACCAGCACCTGACTATTTCTGTCATCATCTGACTCACTGCTTTCCACCTCCTCCTCTTCTTCTTCCTCTTCCTCTTCATCTACCTGAGGAGCTCCAGTGGTGGAGGCTTCCTCATCTACCAGGATGATAGGGGCAGGGGTGTCTACAGTGTCATCCTCTGAAGGATGGCCTCCTTCAGCATCCTCTGTGGGGTTTGCCTTAGAGGGCTTTAGAGTCTCAGACTGGTCTAAGAGCTCTCTTAGGTGGTCTGTAGTAGGGGAAGGCCCTGTCTTCAGACCCCTTAAGACACAAAGCTGTCTTAATTCCTTAAAGGAAAAAATAGCAAATTTGGATGGTGCCCTTGGAGGGTCACTCTCAACAGGAGTAAGTCCACTGGACCCCTCTGCTCCAGACATTGCTCTAGTGTGGGTGGATGTGTTGCAATCTACCTACACTGGTGTTTACCTACTAAACCTATCTAGTAGTTGTAGCTAGGGTGTGCTACTCCCTTTGCTCTACAACAACTAAGTTCAGTAGAACTTAAGTATACTAGTCTTGTTTTATATGTACCTAGCAGGTACCTGTATGATCTTTCAAATGATAATCTCAAAGATTGTAATGGTAAAACAACAGCAAGCTCAGATCCCAATCCGCTGCTCACCAATGTGAGAAGTTGGCCTGGTATATAATGCTCACTAGTTCTAGTGATCACTTTGTACCATGCCAAGCAACCCTTATGATGATGGTTGTAATTCAACCTTGTAGACCAGTTATCCTAGTGGTAACGTGGACAAAGCAGTCTTAGGCTAAACTCTGAAAGGCATGTGAAGCCAGCTGTTATACCATACACAACCCCCTTGAATACCAAATGAAAGGGACACCACACAGATATATATTGAAAATATATATTGATTTATTAACTATAAAATCCCCTGGACTCTTTATGAGCACAGAAGCACAAGCGTTAAATCACAAGACAGTTTAAAATACACAAAAGTTGCACAATATGGATGAGCCCTAGGGGCCACCTAAACCATATACTAAGAAAGTGGTATAAGAGATACCAATAGGAAAGTGAAGAGGCCTAGGGCCTTGGGAATCGCTGGAGCTATTCGAGACTGGAGTTAACTAAGTCGGGAAAGGCCCACGGGACTCGGGTGCAGTGTTCAAAGTGCACGCACTTCTCAATACAAAGTCTATGGTGCGTAAAAAGCACAAAGTTAGAAAGTTAGGAACCTTCCGAGTGACCTACGGAGCTGAAACTTAAAACACAGGCCCTTGGGATGTGTACCAGTGCAGTAGCACCGGCGGAGCTGAGTTACCTCACCCACAGGAAGCGGGTGCACAGGGTCGAAGTAGTGTCGGGTTTCGTCACGCTGGTCGATGGTGCTTGGAGCTGAAGATGCTGCAGGCGGCTCGATGAGAAGAGTTCCGGTGGATCCAAGGGTGGATCTGAAGATGTGAAGACCTGAAAGCAGAGGGGACAATGTTCAAAGTCACTAGCCAGTGACTACCGTGGAACCAGATTGGAACCAGGCGATGTCGGGTGCAAACAGGCGTTGTCGGGTAGCTTCTTTCTGCAGCCACGTGGATACCCGGGGTCGAGGACATCCAGGAGTCGGTCACAAGCTGTCCCACGCAGGATTCTCGCTGTTGGCGGTGTCGGCACCTCGATCGGAGCAAACAGGCCTTGGCAAAGGCAAGCCAGGCAGAAGGTGAAAGATGCTTATCACTCGGACCAGCAAGGTCAGAGCGGGTGCTCCTTTTTACAGGAGCTTGGGTAGGTCTGGAGCAACCAGACCTGCTGTGTAAATCTTCGGGTTCGTCGCCAAGATGGCCGCTGACCACGTGGCTAGTGGCCGGGATGGCGCGTCGAGTGGCACAATGCAAAAGGGCCCCACGCAGATCGTGGAGATGCTGGAGGGCTGATCTTCGGTGCAAGGGCTGCTCGGTGGTGGGGGTTCTCAATCCCCAAAGCACAACGTCGAGGATGCCTCAGAAGCTGCGCAGTCAGCTTTTCGAGTGTCTTCCAAGAGGTCCGGTCCCACGTCACTCGGTGCCTCCACGGGTCCCTTCTTTGCAGGGACTGTGGATCGGGCTCTGAGAGGTCTGGGAGTCTGGTTCTTGTCGGGCTCTGGGCTCGGTCTCCGGCGGGAGGCAAAGCAGACGTCGAGTTGCTGGTTGGTACCTGTGTTCACAGGGTGGCCACTCCTAGGCCACAAGGGAGATTCTCTTCAGTCTTCTGTGCAGCAGAATGTCGAAGTCCAGTCTTCTTCTTTGTTTAAAGTTGATTTCAGGATGATCTGCTGTGCAATGGCACTGCTCCCCCTCTTATTCCCAATCTAGGGGGTGGATCACCTACTAGGTCCCTCCTCTGGGAGGAACCAGGAAGGGGGGCGGTTACACCCCCTCTCCTTTGTCCAGCTCCGCGCCAGGACTGGGGCTTGGAGGCCCCAGAACCGGTTTGGACTGGCCTATGCACGGGGACACCTTGTGTGCCCCAGGCATGTCTGATTCTATTCAGCCCTGTCCTACCCAATACACAAAATCCTGTCTGGGGTGGTGCTCGCACCTCCCAAGGCAGGAAACCCTTTGTCCAGGCCACCATCTGCCGAGTTTCGGTCAGCAGCAGGAGGCCAGACTTGTGTCTGTGGTGGCAGCGTCCATTTTGTGAAGCTGAGGCTCTGTTTAACTTTAACCGGGGTTGAGGTTACACACATGTCGTATCCCTCTAGAAGGGTGGAATGCTATCCCCGTCGCCAGAATTGGCGAGGGGATAGTATTCCAATTCGTATGACACCTTACTCGACATGTTTTGATAAAGCCAAACCAAAGATAGCATTTAACCGCGAGGATTATAATGCACTTAAGAGTATATGGTATGGCAATATCCCGGAACAGCTTAGGGAGTGGTTCCCGACAGCTGCAGACAGGCTCAGCTCATGCCAGAGCACCATCTCACATATTTCCAAGCACTCTGCCTCCAGGATTGATGAGGCCTTCCATAGGAGTGGCTGATAGGAACATATGTGTCCAGTTTAGGGTTAGGCACAGACATACTGTACCTAAGTAAGCGGTGGTTACACCGACTTACCCCAGCTGAGTGATCAGCCAGTTGTGTCAAATATGGAGGCCAGGCCAGGGGTGGCATAATACCTGCTGCAGCCCCTGGTAGGCCTTGGATGCACCTATGCCCTGGGCACCTAGGGTGCACTTATACAGGGGCTCATAAGGTGAACCAGTTCCAATTCGTAATGCACCTAGAGTGCATTGGCATCAATTTAGAGAGAGAACAGCAGGCTGTGGGTCTGATTAGCAGGCCCACAGCCACATTAAGTCAGAAACCAGTGAAGCATCTGCTTCGGCCTCATTCAAACAGCACAAAAAATACTCCATCTGATCCCTTTCCAATCCAGGAAACTGCTGATGCAGGTGTTAGTGAACTCCAGACTGGACTACGGAAACATCCTGTACCTAGGGGCACCCGCATCAGTCATTAATAGGCTGCAATTCGCCCAGAACGCCGCCGCCAGACTCTTAACCGAAACCAAATCGAGATGCTCTGCCAAACCAGCCCTCAAAATTCTACATTGGCTCCCGGTTAAAGAAAGGATTACCTTTAAGACCCTATGCATTTCACACAAAATAATGCAAGGCAGAGGCCCTCCGATCCTGAGATCCCTCGTCAAACCCCATCACTCTAACAAACAACTCAGATCAGACTCCCTCTCCCTGGCCAGCGTTCCTAGAATAAAAAAGGCCCATTCCGGGGGACGATTGTTCTCCTACAATGCCCCAAAATTGTGGAACGCCCTCCCACTTTCCATGCGGAGAGAACACAACCTTCTGGCCTTTCGTAGGCAACTAAAAACATGGCTCTTCCCATAATACCTCACTTCTTTTGCCCCCACTCCGGAACTATAGGTCGATTTTCAGCGCTGGGACACCCCAGGGTAGCTACGCGCTTTATAAATCCCCATTCAAATTCAAATTCAAATTAGGCCCAGT